>NW_025920303.1:0-55544 GCF_902686445.1 Sciurus carolinensis | reverse complement strand
TCACTGTAGATCTTGGAAGATAAAGAAATATATAATGCTACACATGCAGTCTTCTTGAGAGATGTTCTGGAGAAAGTGACTTTATGACTATTCAGGAGACAGTGTTGCAGACATATTCCCTAACATATCTCTGTCATCTAGAATCTTGAAGTCTCATTTTTGATGTTGAAGGAAGAAACTTATGAAAATAAATACAATGATTGTGGGAAGAAATTCAGAAAGCTCCTTTTCTAATGAGTTCCTCTATGTGAGACCATGGGGAGGAAATACTGTTGAGGAAGGCATCTCATTTCTATTTTTATAAGTCTCCTTTTTTATTAGTGCATGGTGATTGCCCAGAATAGTGGGTTTCATTTCTACCAGCATATACTACATGCTCTGAAAATTTCCATTTTTGATGTAGAACTTGGGATCATCCCAAATTCATTATTGGTCCTCTTCTTTGTAGGCTCTTCAACTTGAGTTTACCATCTTCAGAAGAACACATGGAAAATAGGAACAATGTGACTGAATTTATTCTTCTGGGCCTGATTCAGAATCCTGATGGGCAACAAGTTCTGTTTGTCACATTCCTGCTCATCTACATTGTGACTATAACTGGCAACCTGCTCATCATGGTGACCATCATAGCCAGCTAGTCCCTGGGCTGCCCCATGTACTTTTTTCTCACTTATTTATCTTTTATAGACACTGTCTATTCTACTGCCATTGCTCCCAAAATGATTATAGACTTGCTTTATGAGAAAAAGACCATTTCCTTCCAGGCCTGTATGGTTCAAGTTTTCATAGATCATTTATTTGCTGGTACTGAAGTTATTCTCCTGGTGGTGATGGCCTGTGATCGATATGTGGCCATCTGCAAACCTCTTCATTACTTGACCATCATGAATCAGCGAGTGTGTGTTCTCATGCTGTTGGTAGCCTGGATTGGAGGTTTTCTCCACTCCTTAGTTCAGTTTCTCTTTATTTATCAGCTGCCTTTCTGTGGCCCCAATGTCATTGACAATTTCGTGTGTGATATGTATCCCTTACTGAACCTGGCTTGCACCAATACCTACCTCATTGGTCTTTCCATGATAGCTAATGGAGGGGCAATTTGCAATGCAACCTTCTTAATTCTCCTAGTTTCTTATGGGGTCATATTACACTCCCTAAAGACCCATGGTTTGGAGGGGAAACGCAAAGCTTTCTACACCTGTGCGTCCCACATCACTGTGGTCATTTTGTTCTTTGTCCCCTGTATCTTCCTGTATGCAAGGCCCAATTCCACATTTCCCATCGATAAATCCATGACTGTGGTTTTAACTTTCATAACTCCCATGTTGAACCTCTTAATCTACACCCTGCAGAATGCAGAAATGAAAAACGCCATGAGAAAACTTTGGAATAAACAAGTGACAGTAACTGGGAAAGGCCTGTATCCCTCCTGCAGAACCTGACCTTCCTTCTTTCTCAGAAGCAAAGAATACTTTCACTTTCCATGATTCCATTTTTATGACCATTCTCTTTTGGTAATTTAACCTATTTACACTGAATCAGTCATACAAATTAATCTTTAAGTGGAATATGTTATGCCCATCAAGGTCATTTGGTGGACAATATTATCTTTTTATTTCAAGTTCTTTTAATTTTCTTTCCTCTTTTTGAACTTGAAAGTTTATTTTTAATTGACATATGATAATTGTATATGTTTATGGTATATAATATGGTGTTTACATCTATGTATATATCATAAAATTTCATGCAAGTTAATTAACATTCATTACCTCACTAAGTCATTTCTTTTTTGATGGGAAGGCTGAAAATCTGTTCTTGGGTGTGGGTTATAATGCCTCCTTGCACACAAAAAATGTGACCCAATAGAACTTGTTCTTGATTCAAGAGAAGGACATTTTAAATGTCCTTCTGATTACTGAACTGTTAGTCTAAAGGCTGGGGATATAACTCAGTGGCACAGAGCTTCTCCAGAAAGCATGAGGTCCTAAGTTCAATCCCCAACACTTAAAGCAACAACAATGAAATTCTGTCAATCTAACAGTAAACACAGTTCTTGGTCATGTGGATGGATTGCACATTTCATGCCAACTCTTCAAAGCATAGGAGAAACTCAAGAGAAATTAACTTAATTAACTTTTTACTGTGCAGAGGTAAGATTCTCAGGCAGCAAATGGTTGAATTTGTACCTTCTGACCTGCTTTTAGAGATTCTGTTCAACATCATTGTGTATTTACAGATCAACTGGGTTCTTTGAATAAGAGCCTATTTAAATTTCTTAAACCACAGTGGAACTGCCAGACCTGCCTACATTAAATCCAACTCTTTGGGTGCACTTATTTATGCTTTAACACATAAATGTTAAGTGTTTTGGGAACAGATAGTTACATTTTACACAATGAATTCCCTTCTGACTCTCTATAAATTTTATGTTCTTGTTGACTTGAATGGTAAAACAAAGATGTTTCCATGTCTTTTCTCTGTAGTGCGTTTGGAGATCTCACATTGTGTTACAAAGACCATTTTTAAAAAATGCCCTAACATTACATGTTAGACCTTGTTGAAAAGTCAACATATAACGTAGATGATGAAAAATTGGCATTTCTTTCTTCATCCTTTTCTCAACTTGTAATGGAGTTACTTAAGGTACTTAGCAATATTAACACCTCTAGTTATTCAACACATATTGAGTAAAAAACCAGTGTGAAATTTCATTTCTTATTTAATGGATCAAATAAAAAAGTACTCTGGTTATTTTCATGAGAAAGGAATTCAATAGAGAATGAAAAACTTTGTAATTATTGGAATTGGAGAATCTGGCACCTGGATACAGGTGTGAACACAGTTGAGTTCTAGGATCAGAGCTGTGCATGGTACAGAGTTGACGAAGCTGGACTCAGAAGAAAGCTCTCATCTCTAGTTCTTGAAGTTTTTCCTTGCCATGGATTGTATATAATGTTAACTTTGTCTAAAAATTTAGAATTTTGCTTTCCAAATTTAGTCCTTATAACATTTGAATTTTCTAATACAATATGAGATGGAAATACACTTTGCTTTCTTATAAAAGACATTAATTCTCCCAGCATGTTTATTGAGTAGACAGTTTCCCACTGCCCTGAAATGCTACCTTTCTGTACATAAAAGTCTATAAATCAATTCTTCTCATTCTTAGTTTTTCTGTTTTGTTCATTTAGTTTGTGTATTTTTGATACAATACTATAGTACCTACATTAGTGTAAAATTTCAGATACTATTGCTGTGTATAAATCACCCCAACATTTCGTGTCCTACACTCACCATGTTACTCTATCAGATGGTTTCTATGGGTCAGGAATTTGTGAGCGGCTCAGCTGGGCACTTCTGTCTACAGATATTTCAGGAGTTTCAGTCAGAAATTGGTAGGTGCTGGTTATTTAAAAGGTTCTTACAGGTGTATCTTGAACAGTGCGGGGCTCAAATAACTGTTACTCTCCTTGGGTATCTCTCTCTTTTTTAAGTGATTTTCACATGCTCTCTTGAGCATGCTAACTTCAGAGTGATGGAACTTTCCTTCTGGTGGCTCAGAGGTCTAAAGGTGAGTCAAGTAGAAGCTGTATTGTTTTTTAATTTTCATTTTGTATTGGTTCTTTCTAGTTATACATAACATTGGGGTTCATTTTGACATATTTATAAAAGTGTGGAATATAATTTGCTCTACTTAGTCTCCAGTACTTCCTCTTTCCCTCCCTTCCCCTGCCCCTTCCCTCTGCTCCACTGATCTTTCTGCTGTACTTACCAATGAGTTCCCCACAACACCAATGTAGAATAGTGTGGCAGCCATGGGATAACCCCAGTAGATACTTATGTTGAGAAGGAAGAGGAAGCAGCATGCACACAGGGGTGACTGTTCTACAGCAATTTTGAAACCACTTAGGTGTATGTTAACATTCCTTGATTATCACCAGTCTTCCTTCTGGGAGTGATTTTCTATGACTCTGGGTTTTCCCCTTGGGCTTATGAGCATGTCCTCTGAGCTCTCCATTGTTTCCCCATAAGGCATAACATGTGTCTGTAGGTTAGTAGTTTTCTCAGTCTGCTTCTTCTCATAGAAATTTGGAGGTTCAAAGTCTTTTTGCATTTCAATAGTTCATTTTGGTCTAAACTGGGATAAACCTTGTAATTTTTTTTGGTGAATTTCCTGCAAGTATTGGAGTATATTATACTAGACAAATATCATTGAACTATGCTTTTCTTTTTCATAGGATCCCAGTACAGAGGCTGTGGAACACCAACTCATAGACTCTTACAAGTCTTTTTATTTAGACCAAGACTGTAATGCATGTCTCCAATAGCCTTAAAGTCTTGTGTCTATTAAAAATGATAAAAAACAATTTTAAATTGTTCTGTGATTTCAACCAAGTGTTTTAGAGTCTCAGCTTTGTTTTCATATTTGATTACATATTCCCCACACAGCTCTGGACTTGATCTCTCCAGGAATTGATGTTTCCTAATTTTAGCATATTTTCTTATCTGAAGAGGCTATAAGTGAGAAGTAGCTTTATATTTTGAGTAAAAAAAGAACTGCTTCCTTAATTTTTTGTTGTTTATTCTTTAGCATGTTTCAGTCTCAGTTTCTTCTTGAATTTCACTAGGACCTGGAAACATTCTCATATTTCTACCTAGGAATCTTCTTTGATTTTGCATCAGAGATATTTTTCTGTTTTTCATGTTTCTACAGTGTAGTCTATTATTGAAGTTCTCAATTGCATTTTTATTTCATTCATTGAGTTCTTCATTTTCAAGATTTCTGTTTAGTTCTTTCTAATTATGCCTGTTTTTAAAAATTTTCTCATGTGGCTCATTAATTGCTTTCCTTGCTTCATTGAGTTGACCAGCTCTCCTCTTATATCATTTAAATAATTTTTAATTCCTTTTCAGGAATTTTATAATTCCCTTATTTTGGTACCTGTTACTTGAGAATTATTTTCCTCTAGAGGTGTCATGTTTCCTTGCTGTGTAATATTTCTTGTGTCTCTACATTGATATTTGTGCATCTAGTGCAATAAGAAGATTCCCAATTTTATGGAGTAGCATTCTTGTCTATGGGTCATGGGCACTGGTGGAATAGTGTCCTGCTTTGGCCTTGTGTGAGTGCAGTATTATAATCTGATTTTTCAGTATTAATCAACATCTGTAGTCTCAGTAAGTGCTTAATGGCATAAATTTTAGGTGTTTGTAGAGGCAGTTATGCATCTTTGTTAGTGGGATTCACTGATGGGCTAGTTTGAGACCTTGTGGGACATGTGTGCATAACATGGCCACTGGTGTTGGAGGGTGGTGTTCCTTAAGTCAGGGGTCACTGAGTAGATGGTCCTCAGGCACTAGGCAGGCATGCTGAATGCTGGGGTGTGGCAGCAGCATGGTCAGTCCTCACGTCTTGAGGTTATGTGTTATGCTGAGGTGATCACCAATCATGGGGACCAAGACACCACAATTGAAGTTCTACTGTACCACGATCTTAAGGCCCAACATGGGGATTGTTCTTTCCTTCCTGGATCTTGGTTTCTTTGCATGAAAAATGAAAATAATCAATTATGTATTCCCCAAAAACCCATTCAAATCTCAATGTCCAATATTTAAATATTTATTTACTTATAGGTCATATTCTGGCCTCAATACTCTTTTATTATTCATTTATAGGTCATATTTTGACCTCTATGGACTTGAACTCTCATAAAACTCTTGTTACCATATGATATGAAACCTGGTGTTATTACTTTGCTGAAGATGAAGAAAAGTCTGGAAATTTCCAGAGATTTTGGATTTTAAATAGGTCTTAAATCAGGCAGGAAACATAGTGCAAATGAAAAAGCAGAAATTAAAGCACATGTCAGTGATTCACTAGTTGCAGGATCCTGAGTAAATAAATCATTCTAAGCCTCAGCTTTTCCATCGAACTGAAATAATGTACTCATATCACAGGGGTTTTTGTAGCTGATATAAAAGTGATCTAAAAAATAATGTAAGATCTGCATAAAATTTCTTTTAATAATGAATTTAGGACAGTTAATTAATGTGCTATTATTTTACCAAGAAAAATGAGTAAATAAATAATTCTACATTGGTAATTCTAAATTCTCCTGACAGTATACATGAGACAGTCTTAAAGAATCTGAGAAGTTGATGTATTTCAAATTCCCAGGGGTTTTTAAAATTAGTTTTTAATGATTCCATTAATTAGACTGGAAAACAGTCTTCTTAAAGTTGATGTGAAGGGCGATGTTAAAGAAGGATAATGCTATTCAGGTAAGTGATTTCATGGGAGGTATTGTGGAGCCAAGTCAAAGTGAGGGCTTGAGGCCAGGCAGACTTTTGAACTCTACCGTCAGATCTGCTCCTCAATAACTATAAGCCCTGAGCACAGGCTTGCTCTCTCCAGGTCTATTTTCCTATCTGTAAAACAGAAGGAGTAAACATCCTGCCACAAATAGCTCTTTTAAGAGCATATTAAATAAAATGATTTATGTTAAGTGCTTTGCACAGTGCTAGCACACATGAAGAAGTCAAGAATATTATTTTTTGATTACCAGAAACAGTGATAATGCTTAGCCTTCACACAGAATTTTATAGTTCTCCAAATTATTCACATAACTTATGAGGAAAGTAGGCAAATTTCCTTAGTCCTTAAAATTCTCAGAAAGTGCAATATTTCTGAGATTACAAAAATGGGGGTGAGGTAGGGAGAAGATGAGAAAGAACTATTGGAGCATTCAGAAGTGTACTAAATTTCTTTAAAATCATCCTTTCTAAAACAGGAATAATATATAGTATTACAGAAGAATATTAAATACAGGTAAATACAAAGAAAGATTAAAATGTCTCTTAATTTTACAGTAAACCATAAGGTAGCAGGGCTGTTTTGATATATTTATTTCCTAGGTTTTGCAATGTGTAATTTTATATAATTGAGTCTTTTTTTTTCAAAATAGTACAAATTTTAATAATATAGGAATGATTGTATTTCTATTAAGGAAAAATGTTTGAAGAAATTCTTTTTAATTCCTGAAGTCAAAGGAGAATGACTTAAAAAAAAGCTCATTGAAACAATATAGTGTTTGCACATATTGAATGATTAGAGTTTTTCCTTCTTGACATAATGTGTAGTTTGTTTCATAATAAGAGATGTTGCTTGGAAAGCTGCTCTTGATTGTTCACTGTGTGTTGCTGTGTGTGAGGAGGTTAGTGAAAACATCACAGTTGATGAGGATGTTGCTTCTGGCATCACTTTTGAAAGCAGCCAAATCCATGGACTTCTTTTTCCCCCAGAGTTCAGACAGTTTTACTTGATTAATCACAGAAGATGATTGTAGCCTCACTGTTTCCAAATTTTTAATCTCTTTACCTAAGAAATAGTTCTTTTACCTTTCAAGAGATGGGAAACAGATAGATCTTTCAAGATTAGGCAGCAAGAACACTATTCCCTAATTTCACTGTTTTACTTTTTTTGCATTAAAAAAAAAACAACAACAAAGACCCTAGAGATATTTCAAGTAGATGGAGAGCAGCGGTGAAGAAGTATAGATTGTTTTTATTTGTTTGTTTGTTTTTGATTTTTTTTTGCTGTGGAGGGAGTTTGCTGAGCAGTAAGTAGGAAAAATGGGCTTAACCTTTGAAAGTAAATATGTTTATGCCAGAAAATTATATTCGACACTCACGTTAGAAATGTAATCATGTGACACAAATACTGTTTCTATTGCCTAATGTCAAAATTAACTAAGAAGTCTGATTGTATTTGTGTGAATGAGTGTGTGTGTGTGTGTGTGTGTGTATTAAATAGCTTCTAAATAGTCATTTTGAATAATAAGAAAAAAAATGATCCACGTCAGGTGGTGGAAAGCCATGCAGAATAATGATAAACAAGTGTGTTATTCTTTGAGAAAAGTCACTGCTTTGGGGTAGCATAAGTAGATGTACCTCATAGAAAGAACACTGTAATTTACCATCTCATGGCCACAGGTCATCCATTTTCACAGTAAGTTGTCACATCCTATGCTTCTAAAATTTCCAACACAAATTAAAATAACTGATGTTGGCAGCTGCATACATTATACCTACTTTGTGCCAATTAGTGAACCGGTCTCCATTTCATTATGGTCACTCCAATCAGCTTCACTTTACAGAAAATATTTAAGGATCTGAGTGGTTAAACACATTGCACAGAGTTACCTTGTGTCGGGGTACTGCAGACCCCCAGCCCTTCGGCGTGGCCAAGATGGCGCCTGGCAAGGTGCCAAGGAAGTGCTGAGAACAAAACCAGGTACCTCCAGCAGACTAATTCTCTCTGCCAACAAGTGGTGTTATTTGAGGAAGTTAATGTGATTGGTCATGGGTCCTCGTGGACACTGCATGATTGCTATATCCACACTATTGTGCTCCATTACTGTCCATGCTTTCCCCTCGTGATCTATAAGCTGATTGGTTGTTGTATGTAATGTAAGGCGCTTGCAAGAGCGGCTCGCCGCCGCGGCCAGCCAGAAGTAACTGCTAGCAGAAAATAAAGAACTTGCCCCGATCCGGTTTCGTGTTTCTCTGCGGGCAGGGAATGCGATAAATGGTGCCGAAACCCGGGAACGAGAAAAAATATAAGGGTAAGTTCACATAAGTTCTCAAATCAAAAAAAATTAGTCTGAGAGTTCAAAAGGTGAGACGTCTCGAGGTTCGCGGAGCTGCGACAATTCATCACAAAAGGATCCCCGTAGGAGGGACGAGTCATAAAAAGAGGATCCCCATAGGAGGGACGAGTCATAACAAAAGGATCCCTGTGGGAGGGACGATTCATCACAAGAGGATCCCCGTGGGAGGGACGATTCATCACAAAAGGATCCCCATAGGAGGGACGAGTGAAGTGGCCAGATACAAATTTATATAGTGGTACCAAACAGTGTATGTGTGTGCGTGCGTGAGTGAGCGTGTGTGCGTGCGTGCGCCTGTCTTTTGTTTGTGTGTTTAAACTAGTAAACTACCTCGTAGTCATGGGAACGGATCTGTCTAAGGTTAGAATGCAGCGGCCTCTTAGAAAACTTTTAAAAAATCGCGGAACACCATTGAAGGCAAACACGGCCTTCAAGTTTCTAGATACTATAGAGAAAGTCTCTCCGTGGTTTTTAGACGAGGGATTATTAAATCTTCCTCAGTGGGAACAGCTAGGAGAGGATTTGCGCGACGCGGAGAGACGCGAGCCTTTGCCAATGGGAACTCTGACAATATGGTCACTTGTTAAATCTTGTTTGATGCAGCAAGGTAAATCAAAAAACCCTTTTAGGGATTTAAAGGGGCCTTTAGAAGAAGGAAGTCAGATCTTAGAAGAAATTAAAGAGGAACGATCATGTTCTCAGACTTCAAAAAAAAAATTATACGGAAAGAGAAAGTTCTGAAGAAGAACTTACTGGGGAGGAGCTTGAAGAAGCTATGGGAAAGTTAAGCGTGCAACCTGAGCGCCATCTAGCGTCTAAACGGCTTAGTACACCTATTGCTCCCAGTGCACCACCTATGGAGTTTAAGGAAAAGAAAAACTATAGCAGACATAGAGGGTGGGCCTCCTTACAGAATGCTACATATCCAGTATTTGAGGATGCCCAAAATCAAAGGTTTCATCAGCTATTAGATTTTAAAATGGTTAAACAGCTAAAAGAAGCAGTGAGCACTTATGGGCCTCAATCGGCTTTTACAGTCTCACTGGTAGAGACCATGATGTCTTTAAATATGCTACCTTTGAATTGGACTAATTTAGCTAGAGCAACCTTGTCAGGGGGACAGTATCTTATGTGGAAAACAGCTTGGCAGGAAATTTCAATGGACACTACAAGGCGCAATACAACTTCAGGGAATGCACAGGTAGACAGAGACATGTTGATGGGAACAGGGCCTTATGAGGAAGTCCAGGCACAGATTAATTATCATCCTACAGTGTATGCTCAAATTGCTGTGGCTGCTATTAAAGCATAAAAAACCCTACAAGGGTCAGGAGATTTACAAGGACAATTGTCAAAAGTTACCCAAGAAAGTAATGAGCCCTATGCAGACTTTGTTGATAGATTAATTCAAACAGCTTCTAGAATTTTTGGAGATGCTGATCAAGCAATGCCATTGATAAAACAGTTAGCCTATGAACAAGCCAATAAATGGTGCAAAGATGCCATCAGGCCATGGAGAAATAAAGACTTGACTACTTATTTAAGAGTCTGCAAAGACATTAATGAGGCCTCTGGAAATAGTGCTGCATTTATTGCTACACTCGACAGACAAACCTCTGTTCTTGCCACAGCATTAGCACAAAGAGGAGGGAGTAAAAAAGGAGGATCTCCTGGTTCCTGCTTCACATGTGGACAAATGGGACATTTGAGAGCATGTTGCCCTTCCAGGAACAATGGCCAAGAAAAGGGGCCTAAGTTATGTCCTCGGTGTAAAAGAGGAAATCATTGGCTTAGTAAATGTTATTCTGTTAGGGACAATGAAGGGAATCTTTTGCCAACTAACCCCAAGTTACAAAAAAACGGGGTGAGGGACCCGCCCCGGGGCCCACAACAAATATACGGGGTGATTCAACAAGTGCCACGACAGTGGTATCCTCCAACCGAGAAGGGAATGAAGCTCAAAAAAGAAGAGCCACCTCAGAAAGTGCAGGATTGGACATCTGTGCCACCTCCAGACTCGTATTAACCCCTGATATGGGTGTACAAATGGTAGACACAGATTGGGAAGGAAATATTCCGGCAAATTCAGTAGGATTGCTTCTAGGCAGAAGTTCTTCTACCTTAAGAGGTCTTATAGTCCACCCAGGAGTAATTGACCCTGATTTTCAAGGACAAGTTAGGGCTATGGTTTCTTCACCCAAAGGAATTACAGTCATTTCTCCAGGAGATAGGATAGCACAAATGTTAATTTTACCTAGTCAACATTCCTTGTGGCCTAGTAAGAAGACAATAAGGGGAAATAACGGATTTGGGTCTACAGGAGGACCCTGGGCTAATTTTACTATGGACCTCCAAGATAGGCCCATAATGCAGTTAATAGTGGGACATAAACCTTTTATAGGATTACTGGACACAGGAGCTGATAAAAGTATAATAAGTGAAGCAGTTTGGCCAAAAGGTTGGCCTGTAGTTACAGCTAATCAAAACTTACAAGGTTTGGGTGTGGCTCAATCACCTAACCAGAGTGCTGCTTCGCTGTCCTGGAGGGATAATGAGGGCCATTCAGGAATTTTTCAACCATATATCTGTAAAATACCTATTTCCTTATGGGGGAGGGATGTCTTAACTCAAATGAATGCTAAATTAACAACAAATATTAATTCTAAACCTGTGACACATATGATGAAAAAGATGCAATATACAAAAAATCAAGGGTTAGGTCGAGAACAACAGGGATCATTACAACCCTTGCCCTTACCTCCTCCAAAAAATGATTTCAGAGGGCTGGGTTTTATATAGGGGCCACTGTTATTACACCAATTCCAATAGTTTAAAAAAATGATGAGCCACAATGGATTCAACAGTGGCCCCTTACTACAGTAAAGTTAGAAGCGGCTCATAAATTAGTACAAAAACAAGTACAGGCAGGACATTTACAACCTTCCACTTCTCCCTGGAATACTCCTATCTTTGTCATTAAGAAAAAGTCTGGAAAGTGGAGACTATTACATGATTTAAGAGCCATTAATGCACAGATGTTCCCTATGGGTCCTATACAACGGGGATTGCCTTTAGTTACAGCTTTACCTAAAAATTGGCCCACTGTCATTTTAGATTTAAAAGATTGTTTTTTCTCAAGCCCATTACATAGAAGGGATTGTTGGTGGTTTGCTTTTACCTTACCTTCTCTCAATCATGCACAGCCTGACCAAAGATTTGAGTGGACTGTGTTGCCTCAAGGCATGACTAATAGTCCCACGTTATGCCAAACATATGTAAATAAAGCCTTAAAACCTACAAGAGACAATTTTCCAGATTTGTTGATTTATCATTATATGGATGATATCCTTATCTACCACAAAAACAGACAATTCTTGGAAAAGGCTTTACAATTTTTAATTTCCACTCTACAACAGTATGGCTTAAACATTTCTCCAGAAAAGCTACAAATGGGAGAAACTCAAGAATATCTAGGTACTAAGCTTACAGCTACTATGGTAAAACCTTTAAAATTAACCATTAGAACTGATAAGCTTAAAAATCTAAATGATTTTCAAAAACTCCTTGGAGATATAAATTGGATTAGGCCATATTTAAAGATTACCACAGGAGAGCTAAAACCTCTATTTAATATACTTAAAGGAGACCCTAATCTCCATTCTCTGAGAGTCCTTACTTCGGAAGCACAAAAGGTTCTCACGTTGGTAGAACAGAGATTGCAATCAGATTATACAGAAAGATATGATCCATCCCAACCTCTAATGTTGATTATTATCCCAGAACAACATAGCCCATATGGAATTCTATGGCAAGGAGGACCTTTACAGAGTATCAATCTCCCAGCATCGCCCACAAAACAGTTACAAACATTTCCTAAGGCAATAACTCAGTTGATATACAAAGGGTTAGAAGCCTGTATTACCATATTTGGAAGTCACCCTAAGGTCATTATTATTCCTTATACTAAACTACAAATACAGTGGTTGATTCAGCATGATGATGATTGGGCTATTTTATATTGCTCAACCACAGCAACATTTGATAATCATTATCCTAAACATCCATGGATACAGTTTTGTAAAAATACTCCAATTATATTTCCAAAAATTACAAAGACGCAGCCTTTGCATCATTGTCAAACAATATTTACTGATGGATCTAAAAATGGAGTGGGAGCAGTAATAGTTGGAGATAAAACTGAAACCATCATTCTCCCTTCCTCGTCTGCCCAAGTAGTGGAGCTTGCTGCAGTAGTCTTAGCTTTTAATATCATGAAAGATCAACCTTTTAATCTGTTATCTGACAGTTATTATATAGTACAATCAATACCTTGTTTAGAAACTGTGCCTTATATTCCCGATGGATCCACAGTTGCTCCTTACTTTCGAACCTTGCGTGCCCTAATTTTAGACCGCAAATACCCCTTTTATGTAGGACATATTAGAGCTCATTCTGGCCTACCAGGACCACTTGCCAAAGCAAATGCTAAGGCTGATAAAGCCACAAAAACCATCTTTGCTTTTACACTATTTGAACAAGCTAAGATGTTTCATTCACAATTTCATGTTAATTCTACTACTCTTAGAAAAAAGTTTAATATTTCTAAAGATGTTGCTAGACAAATTGTTAAAACATGTCAACATTGTGCCACCCTATTGCCAGTACAGTCTGTTGGAGTAAATCCCAGAGGACTGTTACCTAATCATATTTGGCAAATGGATGTAACTCATATTCCTGAATTCGGTACTGTAAAGTATGTACATGTTTCAGTAGACACCGCTTCAGGAGTAATTATGGCCTCAGCTCACACTGGTGAAAAGGTTAAAGATGTTATACAACATTGTTTACAAGCATTTGCAGCCTGGGGCATTCCAAAAATCATCAAAACTGATAATGGGCCAGCTTACACATCCAAAAGTTTTCTTCTATTCACAAAAAATTTTGGTATACAACTTATCACAGGAATTCCTTATAATCCTCAAGGACAAGGAATAGTGGAACGCACTCATTTAACATTAAAAAATTGTTTAATAAAACAAAAAGGGGGAATAGGTGCTGACTTTAGAGCACCTAAAGACAAACTAAATTTAGTACTCTTTATTTTAAATGTTTTAAATGTGGACAAAAATGGAAGCACGGCTGCAGAGAGACATGCTAATCCCTCAAGTACTCAAATGTGGGTAAAGTGGAAAGATATTCTCACAGGTACATGCAAAGGTCCAGATCCAGTTCTTCAGTGGGTCCGAGGGTCTGTTTGTGTCTTCCCACAGGATCAGCAAACACCAATTTGGATACCTGAAAGGTTGACCAGACTGGTGCATCAAAGTAACGATGAAGAACATCGTGCTGATAAGCGCCCTGCTAATGATGATGTTGACACTGGTGAAGACACGAGAATTATGGGCGATAGTTAAAGCCTGGCCATATCCTTTACCGTTAACTAATACTTCCTTTTTACTTCCTCCATTGTTCACCACCAATGTGGCTACAGGATTACCCACCACGTCTTTTGATCCAGATACTCATCTATATAATTTTTCCACTTTCTCCCTTCCTGGAACCTTGTGCTTTGATATACCTGAGGATAATGCTATTAGTAGTAATGACTTTAACCCTTGTATTGTTCTCCAAAAGCAGGTACAGGGTTTCTTTACATCCAGGGATTCTCCTGATGATCTACCCCAAGGCTTCAGTTCGCTTGGTGTTCACTTTGATAATGGTACACAAATAACCACATCAATGAAATATAGGGAAGGGGCAGCCACCTTGATTACAGGACTTATACCTCACAGATTACCACTTCCCACTAATGGATTTAAAACTCCTAGACTTTTTCCTCCATGTAAACCAAAATTTTCCACACTTCCTACCTGGACAGGTTGTCAAGATGCTGAGCAAGCAGCTCCAGTTCAACATGGATTTTTCTTCACACCAAATTTTACTTCTCAGCGTACCACTGATGACTTTCATGATTATGATGGCAAATTTGGCGGAAGGCGCACTAATCCTTTTGATAATTGGTTGCTATTTACCTCGACTTCAGGATATACTAACTTACAACCCTTTTTTGCTCTTAAAGGAGGTTCTTTCAGACAATGCGAATGGACTTCTAGGAAGTGGACTGGAATTGACAAGAGTGGAGCCAGGACTACTACTAATTGTACTCAAAATCTTTCATTCTTGTCCACCCCAGTCTGTGTGTTCCCTCCTTTTATGTTTTTACTAACTAACACTAATAGCACAAACCTTAATTGCTCTCAATCTAGATGCTACCTTTCTCAATGTTGGAATGCTACCAATTTCTCCCGAGCAGTCGTCATGCGAATTCCTACTTTTCTGCCTATGCCAGTTTCTGTTACAGATGATGAATTGCCAGTATTGCTTTCCAGAAATAAGAGGGACTTTGGAATCACCGTAGCAGTCATTACCACCATAGTTGCATCAGCAGCAGCAGCCGCCGCAGCAGCTGTAGCCTTGACGACATCAGTACAGTCAGCAACTAAGCTTAATGAAGCGGTCCAGCAGACAGCTACTGCTCTGTCTACTCAACAAACAGTGGATCAACACCTAAAAGCAGGACTACTTTTGGTGAACCAGCGTGTGGACTTACTTCAAGAACAAATGGACCTTTTACAAGAACTGTTAAGCGTGGGGTGTATTTATCATCTGCCGGGACTGTGCATTACACCTGTAGCTTATCATAATCTTAGTTATGCAGCAAATTTGTCTAAAATCATATCTACTCAGCTACGTGCCAATTGGTCTTATAAATTTGATAATCTTACTGTCATTCTTAGATCACAAATTGTTAGCCTTAATTCTACTAGAGTTAATGTAGCCCCTATATCTAAAATACAAAATTGATTATCTTCTTCCTTCAGTTTTGTAAAGCAATGGGCAGAAATGGGAGCATTGTGTGTGTTAATGATCATTGCAATTATCTTCCTCACACGCTTTATCATGCGTATATGCCAAGTTCATGCCAGAGATCGCATCATTTGCCATCAAGCCATGATGGCCTTAGAGGCTGGCAGCTCTCCTCAAGTCTGGCTGAGCATGCTGGATCGGTAGTCAATGATGGGTAAAGAAGGAGGTAACCACGTACTGACCTAAGACAGGAGCTGTAGCATGCTCTGCAGTTATCCGATGATGGGTAAGGATGATGGTTGACCACTCCACCTAAGACAGACACGATCCCGAGCCAACATTCTTTTAATAAATAAAAAAGGGGGAGCTGTCAGGGTACTGCAGACCCCCAGCCCTTCAGCGTGGCCAAGATGGTGCCTGGCAAGGTGCCAAGGAAGTGCTGAGAACAAAACCAGGTACCTCCAGCAGACTAATTCTCTCTGCCAACAAGTGGTGTTATTTGAGGAAGTTAATGTGATTGGTCATGGGTCCTCGTGGACACTGCATGATTGCTATATCCACACTATTGTGCTCCATTACTGTCCATGCTTTCCCCTCGTGATCTATAAGCTGATTGGTTGTTGTATGTAATGTAAGGCGCTTGCAAGAGCGGCTCGCCGCCGCGGCCAGCCAGAAGTAACTGCTAGCAGAAAATAAAGAACTTGCCCCGATCCGGTTTCGTGTTTCTCTGCGGGCAGGGGACGCGATAACCTTGACTATTTATTTCAATGTCAGGTTGGACTGCAGCCCATTAAGCAATCATGAACAACTTCCTTCTTGTCTCTAAGACTCATTTCACATCTTAAATCAGGATAAAATGGTATCTGGCTCAATGTTGAGGTAAGGATTGAACGTGTCAGGCACTTGGTGAGCCCTGGTGATATGTTGGCTCTATGAGTTGTGGCTTCTGCACATGGAATTTCTCAATAAATGGCCTTGTTTAATTTAGAGGATATGGACAAAAACTGGAGTAAATTTTACTCTTTTCCCCTTTTGCACCCCATTTCAAGCAAATTCTACTTGATCTACCTTCATATTATGACCTTTTCCACCACTACCAACCTGGTTCAAATCCAGTCACCTTTCAGCTGGATCACAGTGACATCCTAACTAGCCTCCCTGCATTCTTCATTCAGTTTTCACAAGGTCCCATTGACATCTAAGTCAGATCATGTGGGGCAAAACCACCCACTGCTGTGCTTGTCACTGAAAGCCATGCTCCTTACAATAACCTACAAAGCCCTGGGAGAGCTGCCCTCAGTCCCCATCCCTATGGCCCCTGGGTCACGGATACTGAACCTGACCCCTTCTTGGGGATTTGCCCTTGCTGATGCTTCTGTAGGGAGCCATCATCTAGATGCCTTCTTGGCTCTTTCCTTATGCCCTTCCAGTCTGGTTATGTATTCCTTTTCCATGAAGCCTCCTCTGGAAATGGCTCCTCTTCTCAGACTCCATGCTTCATTGATCGTGCTTTCTTTTTCTGATAGCAGGTGTTACAATCTGACATACTCTATCATTCCTTTTTTATACTTGCCATCCTTTGTCTGTCTCAACCCACCCAACAATAGAATATATTTATATTTTTCACTGCTATATTTCTATGAGACACATAGTAATAATTTAGAAAAATGGAATGACCATAAGAAGGAATCATTAAACAGACCTGGAAACTGGAAACCATATTGCACTGAGGCAGCCCTTCCCCTCCACATACACACGCCTCTCTGGGGTGGGGGGTAGAGTTGGGAGGTTCACAAAAATGTCCTTTAATAGCATATTTTGTGTCCATTTGACTCAAATTAAAATAAATCTCAAATATAGTAAAACAGAAAAATCCATAGTGAAATACACAGGATAAGAATATATGGATTTATAAACATTCTTCCAGCTTTCATAAGTAATTTTAATACCTAAAGACAAAAGAATTTTTTAAAAAGCAGCAAAATCATGACTCTGATAAAAATATAAAACATATGACAAAGATCATATTTTGCTCATTCATGATGAAATTATAGATTATTATCATTAGCATAAAGAAAAGTGCAATGTATCACATATTGTTTAATCAGGGATTTGTAATGAATTCACAAATAAATGAAAATGCTTTATGTGCAATACTCAGGAAAATCATGTGAACTTCCATCAGGCAGCATTTGTAATTATTTCAATAAGAATTGTTTGCATCATTAGCAGTTCTGTACAATCTAAAGAATTTGTGAAATAACTCCAGGCAGTGAAAGACAGAAATTCCACAGAATCCTAGACTCTATAAGCCTAAAGACTACTTTGGAGTGCAGATAAATTATGGGCATTTTGTCTTTCACAAGAAAGACTGAATGTTGCACTTCAAAGTCTTTCCTGACAAAAGGTAAATTTATTTTTCAGTTACGCCACAAAAGAAGTATAAATGACTCTTGAATGAAACACGTTTGCCTGAAAGCAAAATCACTTTCTCATTTAATTGTTTGCAAACAAAAAACACAAATTTTTTTGCATCCATTGTAGTCCTTAAAACAAAATAGGACACTCAAAGGAGAAAATTAAAGAGTTTAATCAAGATTACTTACCAAGTAAAATTTCTAGAGTTAAAAGAAATGAACAAGGGATAAGTAGGGGCTAGTAATAATAGGCAATGATGAACACAACCCAAGCCTAAGAGAGTGAGGTGAAGATGACTATGGAAATCCCAAACTGGAGCTCTCATGATCTCTGCCTGAAAGAGCTGCTGTTTTAGTTAAAGTGACCCATCCTTCAAATCATAGAAGGGAGCCAGGTAAATAGATCACCTGGTGTCCTTCCCTTTCCCCCTAGCTTTTTTAAAAAAATTATTTGTTTTAATTAGTTTTACAACAGTAGAATGCACTTTGATACATCATATATAATGGAGTATGATTTCTCATTCTTCTGGTTATATGTGATGCAGAATTTCACCTGTCATATAGTTATATATGTACATGGGGTAATAATGTCTGATTCATTCTACTCCCCTTCCTACTCTCAGACCCCCTTCCCTCCCTTCACTCACCTTTACCTAATCTAGCTAGGCCTGCACATTGGCCAGAAGTAAGGTCGCTGTTGAAACTGGATGTGGAACACAGCCACCCAAGGTGGAGAAGGATGAGAGGAGATCTGGAAACCTGAAAGAAGTATAGGATCATGAGCACTCCTGTTTGGAGTCAGCAGGAAAGAAAGAAAAATGAAGAAATAAGTAAAGAGTCCCTCAACTTATTTGTTCATTTGATCAATATTTATTGAATACCTCTATGAGTCAGACATTGAACCAAATTCTCGCAATGAAGAAGTAAATGAGTTAGAAACAGCCTTGTATCTCTGTAACTTCTTTAAGAGTTTCTAAATAGAATGGGCCTGATTAATCGGTGTTTCAAGTGTGTAGAATTAGAACAATAGATTTTGTAAAAGCTTTCTAACATCTCCTACTGGCTGAGAAGAAATCAGGTTTATTATCAGGCAGAGTCTTTATGCCTAGATGTCTTCCAGCAAAGGTCTAGTGACCATCTGTCAAAAGCTGTTGTTAAAGGGGGTTTCAGCTGAATTAAGCACCTGCAAAGGCTTATTATAAGATCTTTTTATAAAATAGAAAAGGTGGTTTGTTTCTTCTCTTCCAGCATACGTGGAAGAACATAGCTCATATTCTTAAAGAGTTTTGGGGCTTGACTGAAAACTCTAATGAATATTGAGCATAACATTTGCTAATAAGAATATTGTTTTTCCAGGTTAATGCACAAACTCTGAATTCATCATCAACACTGTAAAGAAAGAAACGGAATGAATGTTACTGAATTTATCCTGCTGGGACTGATACAAAATCCTCAGATGCAGAAGACTCTGTTTCTGGTGTTACTAGTCACCTACATTGTCACGGTCACAGGAAACCTGCTCATTGTGGTTACTGTCCTCTGCAGCCAGACTTTGCACTCCCCATGTATTTCTTCCTGGCTCTCCTGTCTTTGATAGATGCATGCTATTCCTCTTCCATAATTCCTAAAATTCTAGCTGATTTGTTTTCTGAGACCAAAGCTATCTCATTCATTGGCTACATGTTGCAGCTTTTTCTTGAACATTTCTTAGGAGGTTCAGAGATTGTCCTTCTTGTGGTCATGGCCTATGACCGCTACGTGGCCATCTGTAGACCTCTGCCCTACGTGACCATGATGAGCCACCGCATGTGCTGCCTCCTGGTGGGGCTGTGCTGGGCAGTGGATTTTCTCCACTCTTTTGTGCAGATTCTAATTACTTTCTGGCTCCCGTTCTGTGGGCCCAACACACTGGATCACTTCATGTGTGACATTTTCCCCCTGATACAGCTTGCCTGCATGGACACTTTCCTCTTTGGTCTCTTGGTTGCTGCCAATGGAGGTGTACCTCCATGATCACCTTTGTGATGTTGTTGGTGTCCTATGTGGTCATCCTGTGCTCTTTGAGGACTCACAGCTCTGCAGGGAGGAAGAAGGCCCTCTCTACCTGTGGCTCACACATCACAGTTGTTGTCTTGTTCTTTGTGCCGTGTATTTTTATGTACATGCGACCAGTAGCTACATTTCCCATGGATAAAGCAGTAACTGTATTTTACACCCTTGTCACTCCCATGTTAAATCCTGTTATCTACACAGTGAGGAACACAGAGGTAAAAAATGCCATTAGAATGTTACTAAACAGGATTGTGATTTCAGACAATAAATGATCCAACATGAATATTTTATTTCTGACACAACCTTTGCAATTTTATATTTTATCACAGAGTCCACCTTATCATCCAAGGGGGATAGATTTCAGGACTCCCAGTGGGTGCCTAAAACCAGGGGTATTACTAAATACTATAAATATACTATGTTTTTTCCTATATGTATATATTGATGATAAAGTTCAATTTATACATTCTGTCCCATGTTAACAACTGATAACAAAATAATAAAACAATTATAACAATACAACATAATGAAATTTTGCAGTTTGGGACAATTATTAAGTAATTTAAGGGCTACCTGAACACTTTCACTGTGGTACCTACCTTAAAAAACCTTCTGATAACCTAGACACTAACTAAATGACTAATGGATGGGGAGTGCATAGAATGTGGGTCTGCTGGACAAGTGGGTGATTCATGTCCCAGGCCAGACAGGATAGGATGATGTAAAATTTCTTCATACAACTAAGAATAGTTTGCAATTTAAAATTTATGATTTATTACTGACAATTGCCATTTAATATTTTCAGATGATGATTTACCTTGGCATAAATAAGTGAAAAGTACTGTACTTTAAAAAGTCTTTCTCACATCTATCCACTTACTCTTAGAGCACTTTTCCAAGATAGGTGTTATTATGATTATTCCTGTTTTATATATTATTATGATTATTCCTGTTTTGTAGATGAAGAAAAACGCAGTTCAAGAAGGTTCAATAAAGAGGTCAATGTGAGACACAGAACTAGTGTTCAGACCTGCGTTCTTCTAGATCCAAATGCAGAATTCTCTCAAACATTTCACAGGGTAATAGAAAAAGGGCAGCATTTACATCAGAACTTCTCATGTTTTGTATGTAGTGAGTTGAAAATTTTTCTGTTGTAATTTCAGAGTTGTACCATATGTTGAATATATAAGCAGTTGGTTCTCAGAAAACTACTGCTTACCTGTATCTAAGACAATGTGGAACAAAGACCCTGGACACTGAGAACTTGGAACACACTTGATATATCTGATTTTAAAATTATGTTTGACTTCTTGTTCTATTAATTAAATATTGTCAGTGATTATAAAAATGAATTGTTTGTAAACCTATGTGAAAATTTCAAATGACCTCACAAGGTCACAATGAACATATACAATTGAAACCTATTGTTCTACCGTACAGAGAAAAGTTAAATAATGAAATCATACAACACACACATTCACCTCAAATCCAAACATCCTTACTATGTATCCTGTGGTATTTTACACATATAGAATTCCTTGGGCTATATTTAACTATGATTTGTCACATAAAATATTTTAACATATATATTTTTAACTTAGAAGTGTCAATTTATTAGATTAAAATGAGTGATAACAAAATCCAGATTTTTTTCAGAAGCACATAATAAAATAGATCCAAAAAACTATTTCACTGTTAAAATATTGTTTTTATATTTAGTTCATTGAATCTGGAATCCCCTTTGAAAACTACTTTAGGAGATGGCTTATATGTATATAAAAATAAAAGTCCATAGTTGACCAAAGGAAATATTTCTCAGCTTAACAACTCAACTAACAATCTTTGTTGTGAATAACTTTGGGGTCTTTTAGAAACTGCAGTCTGTGACTACAGAAGAAATATGCATATCATGCTTATAGATGTGTTCATAGCTGCCACTTCGGATAGAGTTAGTCTCCCACTTCATAGCTACCATATGTTTTGTTGAAGAAACATAACAATATTTAGCCAGCATATTATGATTGCAGAAACATTCAGGAGAAGAAGAACATAGGCTTCAGCATCAGGAAGGCTGGATCTATCTCTTACTGAGTCATTATCTCACTCCATGACCTTAAATAGCTCATCCTATTTCTACAAGCAGGTTACTTAGGTAATTTAGAAGGTGTATAAGTCCTTGATTCTGTCCATGTTAATATGTTTATTACCTTAAATATTATTTTATTCTACTTCGCTAGAAGAAGTCAAACTGGAAGGTTTTTGAGAGATTATATATGATAGATGAATGATTGGCGGTGTTTCTAGACTTTTTCATTTTTGTGAGCAGTATAGGAGTGTCTTCCTGGGACAAAAGGGGTTTTGGACTGGACTAAGGCAATATGAGCCCTGCATGTGAGTGCTTTGTTGCCCTGAGGAGTATTCCTCTGCCTATTTAAGGTCATGAAAATGTCTGCTAGGCTTCTACTTAGGGAGGTACCTGTTTTTTGTTGTCATGAATCTGTCAAATGCCATGCTAACACTTCAGCTGGCTTCTTACTGACTGCCATCTGATCCATATTTAATTTCTCCCATTTTTCTTTCTGGTTTGCATTATGTTTGAAATATCTGTGTTGTTGTCCCTCCAGAGTTTTTTCTACTTACTCCTTGGATTGTCTTCTGGAATCAGCCTTTCCCTTACAACTCTAGTAATTCCTCTATTTAAAAGTTCCCTTCGTGTACAATGCTCACTGATCTGGACCTAACTCCATAGACTCTGTTCTATCTCCAGTTCATATTATTTTATGCTCTGGGGAGCTCAACTAGAGAGCAGTGGGGAATCCAAAATACTCTCTACACATAAGTCTTTTCAGTAGAGGGTGGACGAACAGTTAATGGGTCAATATGAAAGGATTTTAATTTTTATTAGGTTGAGCGTGGCAAAGTTAAGTAGGTACTCATTCTCCAGTTAGACTTTGTGCTTTCATTGCAGAGCTAAAAGGCAATTTAAGAAATGTTCACATGTGATGCTTTAGCAAAATGCATATTCATTATAGTTATTTACATAGCTTCAAACCCTCAGTCAATTTTCTTTGTCACCTACTATCACAAATGTAATAGCATTTAGTGCTATTATTTAGTAATAGTGCTATTATACTATAATTTTCAAGTATCTGGTCAAACGAGCTTTGATCTTATAGTTTCTAAAACTAAAACTGTTTTTCTACCCTGATACACACTGCTCACAGTGACAGCATTCTCTCAAGCCAATTCAGAGGTATGTACAATTTCCTTGTCTCATTGTAGAAAATACATTTGAATCTGGATGAGAAAAAAGAGTTCTATATAGGACTATTCCTGTATTTAATTGAATTCAATTTGTTCTTAAAAATAATTTTAAATACTGACATGTATTTCTATTAATAGATGATCCCAGTAGGTCTCCATTAGTTATAAAACAAAATAATCTAAGAATAAGGACCCCGGCCCAATGCTTTTGTGTTACCTGGGCAGATAATGTTTATTTTTTAATGTTTTAGTTTTTTCTAATTGGTTATGTACATGACAGTAGAATGCATGATGACACATTGTACACAAATGGAGCATAACTTCTTATCCCTCTGGCTGTACTTGATGCTGAGTCACATCAGTAGTATAATCATACATGTATATCAGGTAATAATGTCTGTCTCATTCTACCATCCTTCCCATTCTCATCACCCCACTCCTCCCCTCACTCCCTTCTGCATAATCCAAGGTTCCTTCATTCTTCCCTACTAATCCCCCAACTCTGGATCAGCATCTGCTTACCAGAGAAAACATGTGGCCTTTGGTTTATTGGGATTGGCTTATTTCACTTGGCATGATATTCTCTAGTTCCATCCACTTACCTGCAAATGCCATAATTTTATTCTTCTTTAAGGCTGAATAATTTTCCATTGTGTAATATGTTCCACATTTTCTTTATGCATTCATCTGTTGAAGGGCATCTAAGTTGGCTACATATTTAAGCTATTGTGAATTGAACTATTATAAACATTGTTGTGGCTACATCACTGTAGTATGCTAATTTTAAGTCTTTTTGGTGTAAATTGAGTGAGATAGCTGGGTCAAACAGTGGTTCCATCCCGAGTTTTCTAAGGAATCTCCATACTGCTTTCCATAGTGTTTACACCAATCTGCAGTCCCACACCAATGTATGAGTGAATCTTTTCCCTCAAATCCTCACCAACACTTATTACTGATTGTATTCTTGATAATTACTATTCTGACTGGAGTGAAATGAAATCTTAGACTAGTTCTTGATTAGCATTTCTCTAATTGCAAGAGATTATGAATTTTTTTCTTGTTTGTTTATTGATTGTATTTCTTCTTCTCTGAATTTTCTGTTCAGTTCCTTAGCCCATTTAGTGATTGGGTTATTCATTTTTTTGGTTTTAAGTTTTTTGACTTCTTTATATATCCTGGAGATTAGTATCTGAAGTGCATGTGGTAAAGATTTTCTCCCAATCTGTAGGCTCTCTTTTCACATTATTGATTGTTTCCTTTGTTGAGAAGAAACTTTTTAGTTTGAATATGAAACCATTCATTGATTCTTAATTTTACTTCTTGTGCTTTAGATGTGTTAAGGAAGTCAGGTGCTAAGCCAACATGCTGAAGATTTGGCTTACTTTTTCTTCTCTTAGACACAGGGTTCTGTTCTAGTGCCTAAGTCTCTGATCCATTTTGAGTTGATTTCCACACAGGTGAGAGATAGAGATTTAATTTCATTTTGCTGCTTATGGATTTCCAGTTTTCCATGAACCATTTGTTGAAGAGGCTATCTTTTCTCCATTGTATGATTTTGGCATCTTTATCTAGTATGAGATAACCATATTTATCTGGGTTATCTCTGTCTCTTGTATTTTGTACTATTGATCTACATGTCTATTTTGGTGCCAATACCATGCTGTTTTTCTTACTATTGCTCTGTATTATAGTTTAAGGTCTGGTATTGTAATGCCTCCTGCTTCACTCTTCTTGCTAAGGATTGCTTTGGCTATTCTGGGTCTCTTATTTTTCCAAATGAATTTCATGATTGTTTTTTCTAGTTCTATGAAGAATGTTATTGGGATTTTAATAGGACTTGCATTGAATCTGTATAATACTTTTGATAGTATGGTTATTTTGAAAATATTAATTCTGCCTATCCAAGAGCATGGGAGATCTTTCCATCTTCTAAGGTCTTCTTTAATTTCTTTCTTTAGTGCTCTGTAGTTTTCATTATAGAGGTCTTTCACCACTTTTGTTAGAATGATTCCCCAATTTTTTTTTTTTTGGAGCTTGTTGTGAATGGGGTAGTTTTTCTTATTTTTCTTGGGTGGATTGATCATTTATGTATAGAAATACATTTGATTTATGGGTATTGATTTTATATCCTGCTATTTTCATGAATTGATTTATTAGTTCTAGAAGTTTTCTGGTGGAATTTTTTGGATTTCTAAGTATAGAATCATGTAATCTGCAAATAGTGATAGTTTGAGTTCTTCTTTTCCTATTTGTATCCCTTTAATTTCTTTTGTCTCATTGTTCTGGCTAGATTTTCAAGGACAATGTTAAATAAAAGTGGTGAAAGAGAGCATCCTTGTCTTGTTCCAGTTTTAGAAGGAATGTTTTCAATTTTTTTTTTCCATTTAGAATGATGTTGGCCTTGGGTTTAAAATAGACAACTTTTACATTTTTGAGGTATGTTCCTACTATCTCTAGTTTGTCTAGTGTTTTGAACATGAATGAAAGATACATCAAGGAACAAAAATTTCAGACCAATATCCCTAATGAACATAGACATAAAAATTCTCAATGAACTTCTAGCAAATCACATACAAAACATATTAAAAAGATAGTGCACTATGATCAAGTGGGGTTCATCCCTGGGATGCAAGGTTGGTTCAACATACAGAAATTAATAAACATAATACATCACACCAATCGACTTAAAAACAAGCATCACATGATTATCTCAATAAATGCAGGAAAAGCATTTGACAAAATAATGGCAGATGATGTTTTGATTCCCTAACTTAGTTTTCCATGTTATTAGGCAGGAACTTTGATGCCTTTTTTCATTACAGATGAATTGTATTACATTACATTTAAATGGTTGAAAAAATGCATTTTACAGATCTGTAACAATGAAGCATGGGTTGATAAAGAAAATATAAAAAAATTTAAGACATCAGATAATTTCCTACTCAAACATTCATATTATACCCTACCAAATATTCAAACTTCTTACTAATATACTAAGTTTCTGTATTATCAAATATCCAAATTGTTTAATGGCACTCATTTTTACTTTGTTTTCTCTTGACAGAGTGATTTGTCTTTGTGTGGACTTAAGGAAAAAGTTAATGATTAAAAATGAGTGCTGTGAATGTTCTCTAATATTTAGTTAAGGTGAAATAATTGGTTTGTGGCAAGCTCTGCTAATTGACAATGAAACACCCCTGAGGTCTCATTAGCCATTAAGATAGGTCACAGAATTTGTCTACAAACAGGATACGTGGCAGCTCCTACTAAGACTCCAGAGAAAGGCACCATCCAGAGGTACACTTATAAATCAACAAGGGCTTATTGTGACTCAGCTATGTGGGGTTTTTACCCTCACTTTACCTCTTGGTGAACTAGCAGTTGCTTGTGGTCCTGGCCATGGAGCTATGTCAGACAAGCTGATAGGTGAGAAATCACATAATTACAGATTCTCAGGATTTGAAGTAACTTAAAAATCATATAACAACCTCTCATCTCCACCAAAGTGAGATTTTAATCTCTTCTTCAGCATGTCAGGCACCAGGAAAAATTGAATCAACTATAATCCCACCAATTTAGAAGTAAAAATATTTTGAATCTTTTTTCCCTATGGAAGTTAAGTTAATATGTAAGTTAATCAGAATTATATATTAAATTTGCATTCTGAACTTTACCCATGTATTATTACAACATAAGAATATATTATACAAAATTTTCAAGTCTCTGTTAAAAACTACCCATTATGGGATGCACTGCATCATAAACTTCTCTAATGTTCGATTTTATGCAGTTTCTAATTTTCCATGGGTCTTAAAAAATGTAGATATATTTTTACATAAAAATTCTCCTCTTTGAAAATATTTTCCTTTAAGGTTTTTTTCTAGAAAGAGTAGTGCAAAGTCAAAGGAAAAAGACAAAATGGTTTCCATTTCTTCATAGTTATTTCTCAGTCACTTTTATTCAAAAGGCTTTTTTTCTTGTTCCAGTCTATTGGAACTATAAATGTAATGAATGGACTACATTAAATTATATGTAGAACATAATTTTGAATAATAAGTGCTATTAATTAACTAATATCATAATTATTTTGAAAGTGAAATTACCCAAGAACACACAATTTTGGGGAGCAATTAATATTTTCCTACTTACCCTACAAGTATGCCAAGAAATTGGACTAAAGTTTATGTTTCAGAAATTTGAGTTTTTCATAAGTAGATGGTGTAGGGAAGTAGATTGGGAAGACAAGGGTACTTGAGTTCTTGGTTTATGGCCAGGGAAGCATGTGTATCCCACACATGGAAATGTAGGAAGTGAGGGAATTCACTGTGCATTTATTCATTATCTCACTGGTGCCAGATGCTGAAGACACTGTGCCAGACACTGTACTAAGTACACCAAGGAAAGAGACGAGAACAGCATATTACTATAAGGTGCCAGAGAAGGCGAGTCTCCAGTGATTTATGTATATTTCCTATCTGCCTGCTCACTTGTCCATGTCTTTTCACAGGTAAAGTTGTGGGTTCAGATGTAAATTTTGGAAGAGGGACTAGCCTTTACCAGTGTGCAGCACTTTACAGCTTACAAAATACATTTCAGAGTTATAATTTGTGAATTCACAGATGCAGAGGGGGCTCAAAGGTGGAGGGCACTTGGATTACTTAGCAGGGATCACATGGAACTGGAAACAAGAGAATTGAGATCTTATGTGTACAGCCTAGTGTTTTTTCAGTAAAATACACAATAACCATCAATCCATGGAGGCTATTGTTGACATGTAGGTATCTGAGGAGGGGAGAGGATCATGGAGGAGAGTGAAAAAGAATAACTGAGGCAGTTACTAGGGTGGGGGGCTGTGGGCAAGAACATGCTCTGCAGTAGCAATGACTGCCCCATCTCCATACTATGACACTCAGCATGTAATACATTTATAACTAGTTGACTATCTTTATCTTTTTTGCACGTAATTCAGGTCCCAGGAAGGCATTACTTCCTGCAAGGATAACCTCCTGCCTCCCAATAACGTGACTGAATTTGTTCTCCTGGGGCTTACACAGAATCCACACCTGCAGAGACTGCTCTTTATCATCTTTTTGTTGATTTTTCTCTTTACTGTGCTGGCTAATCTGTTTATCGTCATCATCATCTCCCTCAGCCCCACGCTTTCTGCTCCTATGTACTTCTTTCTCACCTACCTGTCTTTCATAGATGCCTCTTACACCTCTGTCACCACCCCTAAAATGATCATTGACCTGCTCTACCAGAGGAGAACTATCACTGTGGTTGGCTGTCTGACTCAGCTTTTTGTGGAGCACTTCCTGGGAGGCTCAGAGATCATCCTCCTCATTGTCATGGCCTATGACCACTATGTGGCCATCTGCAAGCCCCTGCACTACATGACCATCATGAGGCAGGGACTCTGCCGCCTCCTGGTGGTGGTAGCCTGGATTGGAGGGATCCTGCACACAACTGTGCAAATTCTCTTCATGATAGCCTGCCCTTCTGTGGTCCCAATGTCATGTGTGATCTCTTCCCATTATTGAAACTGGCCTGCAGAGACACCTACAGGCTTGGAATGGTGGTGGCAGCCAACAGTGGAGCCATGTGCTTGCTCATTTTCTCCATGCTTCTCGTCTCCTACATCGTCATCCTGAGCTCTCTGAAATCCCAGGGCTCTGAAGGACGGTGCAAAGCACTCTCTACCTGTGGCTCCCACTTCACAGTTGTTGTTCTCTTTTTTGTGACTTGCATATTCACCTACATGCGTCCTGTGGCCACCTACCCAGTGGACAGGTTGGTGGCTGTGTTCTTTGCAATCCTCACTCCCATGTTGAATCCTACAATTTACACAGTCAGAAACACAGAGGTGAAAAGTGCCATGAGGAGCTTGTTGAAGAAAAGAGTTATGTAGTCCATTCATCGTGCCAAGTGATGATGACCCTAAATATGGAAGATCAAACCTGCTGCACACACAGTGCAAGAGGAGTAGCACATTTTACAGATCATTAGGAAAAAAGTAAAAGCTCCCCCAAACTAACATTCATCTGGTACTTAATAGTGGCTAGACCTTTTGCTCGGTGCTTTTGGTAGTGTTTAATGTGTTTTACTAAGGTTGCAATGTTCACATGCAGATCTCTGGTTTGATGATTCTGGGGTGTACATTACTCCACAGTTTCAGTGGGACTTTAGTAAATTCTTCATAAATGGGCTATTTGGGTAAAATTGTCTTTTGGCAGAACCTTGGTCTCAGAACTTTAAAAAACTGCTTGACCTTTTGTGGTGAAGGAAATCCTTAGATAAACATATGAAGGGTTAACAGTTGTGGAGTGAAAGAACCATTGTTGATTTTCTTTATTTTGCATTTTTTTGGCAACCTGAATATACAAGCAAAGAAACACCCACAAAGGATGAAAGAAAAAATTCCTAACCTAAGAAGAAATTATTTCTGACCTATCTCTATTCCTTTTCCTGTCATAAGACTAAGTTAGAATTTTTGAAATTACTCTTAATTTCTTCGTCTTTTTTTGGATATCTTCATGGCTCACAGTTTCTCTTGAATATAAAGTTTTTTTTTTCTTACCAAAACTTTAGGAACCATTTGCAGCAACAAGTGTAAACATTCTTTTGTTTAATCTCAACCAAAAGCGTGAGTTTGTAAAGCCTTGGATGATACATGTCATACATAAATTTATTTTAAATAAATACATCTATTTTTAGTATATAGGACACAGTCACTTCAGTTAGGTGATTTAATCCATGTACTACGCTGGTAGTTTCATTATAACTGTTCCCAATTTCCAAAGAAGCAAACCGAAGTTCAGAAAGTTTAACTTAATGTACCTTCCGCAGTTCACACATCTAAGAGTTTTACCTGTGACATTGGAATTGACTCTTCCTACACTCAGTCCTACTTTCCTCAATGAAACACAGTTGTTTGTGGTAGGTAAGTGTCTATAGATAAGAAATTCATATGTAGTCTCAAGATTCACTTTGTCCTTGGAGAACAATAATGCCAAATTTGTTGTAGCCTTTCTGACTTGTAGCAATGTATTTCAGCAGAAACGCTCCTGTATGAACTCAGAAAATATTAGGGCATTCTATGTTATTATAATATTTTTGCAAATCAAAGCTACTCTGATTATAACTGTCCAACTCCAGCTTATTCTTACACGTGTTCCTTTTCTCAAACTCACTGGTCATCTGGAGGTGTTTCTCCCATAATCTGACCATGCAGTAAAGTCAGATATATAACAACTATTTTGGGGGGTGACTGTTCTGACTTCTGCATGGATGCCTCAAATTCCTAAGGAATAAAACATTTTCCCCATAAAATCTAGGTCTGGAAGCTGATGTAGTCAGCCCTTGATATAGAAAAATGATCAAGTTTTCATTGCTGGTAAAAAATAAACATTTCTACAGACTCCAGACTAAATAAGTTGTGATTCACTTTGTCTTATAATAGAGAGGAGATGAAGATAACCCAGGAATAAGGATGGGAGTGGTACTGAGAAAATATTTTTCTAAGATAAAGGAAAGGATTTGAAGGGGAAACTAAGGCCAGTGATTCTGTCTTTCAGGGGTGAGAAGATCAATGAGATTATAAATTGTCAACAGCAAATTTGGAAGGTGTAGGAACTAAAGGAAGAGATGTTAGTAAGCCTGACTTCCTCAGTAGACAATCTTACTGATTTGTAAATAGTTTAAGGATTGTTAAGATGATCCTTGGCACCCAATATCAAGAATCTCTCATGAAGGTGGTGCATCTGATTATTTATAGTGCCTAAAAATAAAATATCCTAAAAAAATACATATATATATATTTTTTTCTTCTAAAAACTCTTAAGAGAAACAACATTGGAATTTTATTTATACAGTTTAATCTGTACACTTAATTCAGTAAAAATATTAGCCATTATTAAATGAGGAGTGTAAGTGACCTATAGTTAAGGCCAACTGTGAGGCACATATATTGTTAGGTCCTTTATATATCTTAACTCTCTTAAGGCACATATGGTATCTCTGAATATCATTGTTTGTTTCTTGGGGGGGTGGGTATCAGGAATTGAACTCAGGGACATTCAAACACTGAGCCACATTCCCAGCCCTATTTTGTATTTTATTTAGAGATAGGATCAAACTGAGTTGCTTTGTGCTTCATCATTACTGAGACTGGCTATGAACTCAAGATCCTCCTGTTTCAGCCTCCTGAGCTGCTGGGATTAAAGGCATGTGCCAGTATGCCTGGCTCTGAAAACCATTTTCTACAAGAGTAAAATGAGACTCAGCGAGGTTCCAAACTTTTGAACTCTACCCTCTGCCATTCTTGTCACAACACTTCTTGCTTGTGGCATGTAAAACATCAAAACATGGACCTGGTCCATGGCTGTGTTGTTCTCAGATTTTTCTCCTTGTTTATTTTGGGGATGACCTTCCTCCCTTACTTTGGCCTCCACTTTCGAGGTTTCCCACACTCTCTTTATTCCTCTTGTGTCAGGGAAAAGTCATCTGGACATCTCGTTCTGACACATGTATGAGCATCATCAAAAGTGGGATGCACTGGACTGCAGGAATGAATTGTTAGTGGTTCAATTTCAAGGAAGTTGACACATGGGTAAGGGAGACGCTTGGAGGAAGATAAGCCATACAGTCAGGGAGGTAACTTATGGATATAAGGTTGGGAACTTGAAGAGATAAATGGGTTTCTGCAGGGATTTCCCCATACTCTTCCATAGCATTAATGTGGTTACTTGAAAGTGGCTCTATAGACAGTTACAATCAGGAAATTTTGACTTAGTTTATTGATTTTTATTTAGTGCTTGTAGTAAGTCAGATAATTTCATGGGCTAAATATACAACATGTCCCAATACAAACAAGATTTGTATTTATACTTAAATTTCAATTGGAAATAGGAGTAAAATAAACAAATAAATATATAATAAATAACATAATTTTGTTAAAACAGTCATAAGTATGCTGAATAAAATAGCTTTAAGATTGCAATGCAGAATCTAAGAACTGGGAATAGACTTATTTTCTTCTGAAGCATACCAAGAGAATTTTAGTTAGACTAAACCTCTCACTGGGTGGTCGTTCCCCGAGAAACTGCTGCTGTCCGGGCCTGCCGCTGGGTACATGGGTGGGGGCTGGCTGTCTGCTAAAGCCCAAGACTCTCACTGGACAGTCCTACTCTGAGAAGCTGCCTGTGGACCGGACCTGCGACCAGAGGGAGCCTGACTGTGCATGGAAGGGGAAGACTGGCTATTCACATTAGCCTCTTGCTATCTGGTCCTGCTCCGAGAAGCTGCCTGCAGTCTGGGCCGATCCTCTTCCAGTGGGAGAGACTCACTTTGTGGCTCTGAGTTGGTACTGAGTCTCTCAATACCTCCTCTTCATGAATCCTGAGTTCTGGAGCAACATGAGTTACAGTCACTCTCTAGTCTACCATCTTGGTATCTCCAAGAGTTGGATTTTTGAAACAATAGTAATGACAAATCTGTAGCTAAACTAGAAAAAAGAAAAAGAGAGAAGGCCCAATTAAACTAAATTACACTTAAAAAAGAAGTTTAAAGCCAGAAACAATGAAATTCAAAGGATCATTAGGGAAAATTTTGAAACACCCTATGCCAAAAAAATTATAAAATCTAGAAGAAATGGAAAAGTTTCTGGATACATATGACTTACCAAAATTGAAGCAAGAGGATACAAAATACCTTAAAAGATCACAGTCAAGTATTGAGGATGAAGCAGTAATATAAAGTCTTCTGATTAAAAAAAAGAAGAAGAAGCATGATCCTAGGACCACATGAAAATTGCTGAATTTTACCAAATTTTTAAAGGATTAATGCTGTTCAAACTAATTCATAAAACAGGGAAAGCAAACTTCAAACACATACTGTGAAAATGGTATTACCTTGCTAACAAAACCTGTAAGGGCACAACAGAAAAAGACCTACAGATCAATATCTCTAATAAACCTATGTATAAAAATCTTTGATAAAATGCTTTCAGATGAAATTTAAGACCACATTAAAAGAATGATATGCAATGACCAAGTTTGTTGCCTTCCAAGGATGCAAGAATGGTTCAACAAATGAATAAACGTAACAAGCATATAAATAAAATCCAAGATAAAAATCCCATGATTATCACAATAGATGCAAAAAATCCTTTCATAAAAATCAGCATTCGAACAGGCATGGTGGTGCACAACTATAATCCTGGCATCTTCGGAGGCTGAGGCAGGAGGATTCAGAGTTCAAACCAGCTTCAGCAAAAGTAAGACACTAAGCAACTCAGTGAAGCTCTCCCAAATAAAATACAAAATAGGCCTGTGGCTCAGCGGTTGAGTGCCCCTGAGTTCAATCCCCAGTACCCTCCTGCCCCCCATACAAATCAGCATCTCTTTATGATGAAAAGCCTGAATAAATTACATATAATAGAATCATGTCTCAACATGAAGGCTATACATCAAACTAAACTGAGAAAATCTGAAAGCAATTCCTACAACATCAGGAACAAGACAAAGATCCCCACTCTCACCACACTTATCAACATAGTACCAGAAATTTAAGCAAATTATGCAAGAGAAAATGAATAAGAAAAAGGATCCAGAAGAGCTAAAGCAATTTTCAGCAAAAAAAAAAAAAAAAAAAAAGAACATTGCTAGGAGCACCACAATACCTGATTTCAAATTGTACCTGAGAGCCACAGTTATAAAAACAGTATAATATTGTCATAAAGAGAGGCAGGTAGACTAATAGAACAAAACAGAGAATCCAAAATAAATACACACTGAAAATTACTATCAACAAAGTTGCCAAAATATTGGAAAAAGAACAGCCATATTCAATAAACGGTGCTGGAAATACAGGATATTCCAATAGAGAACATTGAAACTAAATCCATATCTCTCGCTGTACAAAAATCACCTCAAGATTAAAGAGACCTTAATGTAAGACAGGATCCTTTAGAACTACTAAGAGAACACAGGGAAACACTTCAAGATCATGGTGAAAGCAATGATTTCCAAGTTAGCACTCCAACAGCTCAGGAAATCAAAACAAGAATGAACAAGCAGGATTGAATCAAACTAAAAACCTTCAGCACATCTAAGAATAAAATCAGATGAATATATAGAAAAGAAAGAGAAGGGGTGACAATTTTTGCCATCTATTCATCTGACAGAGGATGAATATCAACAATATAGGAAAAACTTTACAACCAGAAAGAAGCAATATAATAAAAATTGGATGAATTACCTGAACAGACATTTCTCAAAAAAAAAAAAAAAAAAGAAATGTAAAATGCCAGTAAATATATGTGAAAATGCTCAGCACCTTTAGCTATCACAGAAATTCAAATCAAATCTACACTGAGATTATACCTTACCCATTTGGGTAAAATGATTAGTCCAGTTGAAATGGTTATTAAAAAATCAGAAAGTAACCAATAAACAAACACTGACATGGATGTGGAGTAAATGGAACCACATGCAATTTTGGTAAGAAGGTGTAATAGTACAAAATCTATAGAAAACAGTAAGAATGTTCATCCAAAAATTAAAATAGCAATAGCACCCAGGTATACCACTACTAGGTATTTATTCAAATGAAATGAAATCACCAAAAAAAAAGACACTTGAATTACCATGTTTTTTATGACACTATTCAAATTAGGTAAGATATGAACTTAGTTGAGGGACCAGCTAACAGATGCATGAATAAGGCAAATATAGTATGTGTACATGATGGGATAATGTTCAGGAAAGGAAAAATGAAATCCTGTCATTTGCATGAAAATGGATAGAACTGGATTGTGTAAAATGAAATAATTCAGAAACAGTAAGGCAAGTATTGCATGTTTTCTCTCCTCTGTGGAAAATAAAAATCAAAAAAGAAATCCAGAATGAAGGACCACTAGGGACAAGAAAGCAGGTAGTGGGTGAGGGGAGGGTAACCAAGGGTAGAAAGGAAAGGAAGGTCAATGCATGATACAAGCATGTATGGAATAGACACAAGAAACCCATTAATTTTTACAACTAATATGTGACTATATATATACTCACCTTCTCTATATATGCACATGGAAAAAAGGAGATTAGGAAAAAGGTACACAAGAAGAATAACCACATGAGGACATAGGAGAAGAAAGCACACCCAATCCAGGGAGAGAACTCTCAGAAGAACACTTTCTAATGACATCTGAATTTTCAGTCTTAAAATACTCAGAACTGTGAAACAATAAATTCTGTTGTTCAAGCAAATCTGTCAGGGCACTTTGTTATGACAGCCCAAGTGTGAGAGGAGAAGCAGGGGCAGAATGACAGCAGGGGGCTACTCAGGACTCCTCAGTATTCAGTATGGAAGTATTTCAATATGCTAATAATCCACACATCCACACCAATTTGAGCCATTGAACACACCTTTCTGCAGAGAAGAAGAGAAAGTGGACTCTGCCATCCCTCATGGCAACATTGGTCCTTTCCCTGGAAGACTGGGCCCTCATGTAAGTCTGTCACACTATCCAGCAGCACCTGACACAATTTTCATTATTTTAATGTTTGATGACAAAACAGCCTTAACAGTTTGAAAACTGAAAGCCAGAATGGGTACAGAAGGGACAGTTCCACATTAAAGAAAATGAAGATTGGAATAAAACTTAAGGGATGCCAAAAAATAGTAATCAAGATAATGAATGTACAACTGTCTGAAATCCAAATTAACAAGAAAACTCTATGATGAACACCAAAATGTCAAAACCTTAAATAAGAGCAGGATCCATTAGATGATATTAAAAATGTAAACACCAGAAGAGCACAGACTGCAGCCAATAACAATGGATCCTCTGTTCATGGAGCTGGAGTTGACCAAAATGGCTGCAACTGCTAGGAGAACAGGGAGGTGTAGATAGTGTCAGAGGAGAAGCAGGGACAGGCAGGCAGCAAGGGGATTCTTGGGACTCCTCATCAACAAGTATGGAAGTACTTCAATTCTGTAATAAGCCACAAAGCCACACTGGTTTGAGCCATGGAACCCAGCCCATGACTACAGGAGGAATAAGTCACTCCAGAGCACTCTGACAGAGGAGATGCTTAGGTTTGAATAAAGGTATGGGCCCTGTATAGATAAGGCATCCTGCAGGACAAGTTCACATAACATTTGCCTTTCCATTCTTTTTGTTTTTTTGCAAGTATTATAAAATACTTTATTACTAATTTCATCTTAGCTATTTAGCAAAAAGAACAGATAAGCACTATTAACCCTTCTTTAAATTTTAAAAACCTCAAGAGTAAAGTTACCAAATTGATTACTGGATCCGAGCCACGGTATTCCCTTTAAGAAATACAGACTGAAGCTACTGAACTCTGCCAGGAAGGAATAAAAAAAAAAAAAAAAACCACAAAATTCCTTTTGCTATATATGGGGGGAGGGCAATGGTGAAATTTCAAGCTTCAAAAACCCTCCTGGGCAACAAACATATTCCTGAATTATTTATGAACATTTGAGATGTATGTACAATTGAATACTGGAGCTTAAATAAGTTTTCCTCTTTGAAGGCCAATCTTATGACACATGTGAAAACTTATGGCTAAATTCTTGAAAACACCTTTCTATACAGAATAGTGGGCAAATGGCTCATGTGAGGCCAAACACTGGAGGGGTGACATTCCAGTCAACTGTGGATATGATGTTTATCATGGCCAATCTTACAGACTTAAACTACCTGTCTCATCACTTATTAGACAAATCACTGCTGCTCTTATGCATGAAAATGAAGCCTCTGAAGGACAACAGTGTAGAAAACCTAGATACTAAAGAACTGGAAAATCCTGCCCAAGCTATGCAAAGATGGTTATCCTTAAAACATAATTTTGGTATTTCTAATGGACCCTTCCCCTCTTTTTTAACATGGCATTTTTGGGAGTTGGCAAAAAGGTTAAGCCCCAGTGTCCTTGTGTCTTTCAACATACCACAGTGCCAGTTAAACTTGTATTTTTGTTTGTTGCTTTGGGGAGTTATTTTCATTAGGAATTCAGCAAATCTTGTGATAAAGGAGAAGTCCAAAGAACTAATGAACACAGACTAGGAGGATTCTGGTGAAGAAGGAAAAATCTGTGCACTAAACTGTAATGATGTGGACAGTGGAGGGAAACTAGAGGTGGAGCCAGGGCCTCACCATTATGAAGAGCATCTACTGGGGCTGCAAATGGGCCCAGAAGCAGCACCATGCTGCAGGGATGGCCATCCCCACTTGATTTCTCCTTGAAATAAAATTGCAGCTGCATTCTGCATCACTGGAAACTGCAACGTAATTTTAAATCTGTTGGTTGATGTGTGGCTCTGTGTTTCTTAGGACCCATGTGACAGGGACAAGTTCTGGACATGCTGAACAGAAGCCTGGACAGCCACAGTGGTACTGTCAAATGATCTTGTTAAGAAAGCAATTTATACAGGGCCATTGAGCTTATTTGGATCTCTCAGAGACCACACTTAAAAGCTAGAAGAGTAAGTGGTGGAGGGAACAGGTCTATGAGGGAGAAATCTCTCACAGAAACCAAATCAGTAAAATATGAAGTTGGGCCATGTGTATGTACAAGGGCATTCTCTATCAGATGAGCTGCTGCTGTAGACCGGGGAATGGTAAACTTTCCTGTAAAGGGTCAGACAATAAGTATTTTAGACTGGGCAAATGGCTCAGACTCTGCTGAAACTACTCAATTGTGCCACAGATCCTATGGGAAGAAATGGGTAGGTCTTTTTCCACTAAATTTTACAAAAGCAGGAGGTAGCCCAAATCCCAGTATACAGAGCTTCTCAGGCAGCCAGAGAAGAGATAGAGGTAGGGGAATGGGAAGGGGAAGGGAAAAGCAGCAGATGACCTAAGTGGCCTGGTTTAGGAATCCATATTGAGGGCCAGAATTCACAGATTTGCAGAAGAATGGACAGGTTTGCTGACAAGGGCAATGACTACTAAAAGCCTGCAGCACAGCACAGAGGAAGCATGAGTGACACAATCACCAGGCTCAAGATTCTATCCCTCAAAAGTTTTGGGATCCCATACAGTTTACCATGCTCTATCATCTTCTGAATTAGGATACTTCAATAATTGATCAAAACGTGACTCTCTCTCCCCTCCCACTGTGAAGTGTAGGTGGTCAACATGGTGACCAGTTTGCCATGATGGCAATGACTGACAATGAAGTTTCTGATTTCCTTTTCTGCAGCCTTGACATTCTCTTATACATGGCGCCCATTGACTCTGAGGAGACTTGGGAATGCTAAAGGCACCACTTACACAAGCAAAGGCCCAACCTCTTCAACACTGGGCTTTGGTGCAGGGTTCACAGAGAGCTGTGCATGCTGTGAAATTTCCTTCGGGATGCATGGCAGTCAGGCTGTGCACTCACATTCCTCTTTAAAAGTGTCCTGTGTAGGTCCTGAAGCCTGTCTATCCCTTTGTCTTGACATGTGACAACAAAAGGCTGTGAATCCTTGTCCTTGACATGTACGACAGTTCAAAACAAAATGGTGGCACTTGGGAGTGGAGCAGAGTTTATACTGGTCCCACTGTGCTCCACAGTATGAATATTCTGATAACACATCAGTGTGGTAGCACAGGGTATAACCTCATCAAAAACAAATGACTTCCCCTTATAAAAACCATTGGAATACTCTTCTAGGTACTTGTGGATACTACCCTTGAGCTAGAACACATCCTTACACACTCCCTTGGCCTTCAGGTAGGCTGAGCCACACTCACAATGGATGCCCCCAGTGCAGCACATCAGCACCCTCTTCTCTCTGAAAAGTTCTAGATTTTCGTGAACAAAGCTAGGAAAGTAACTGAATTTCCTGATGTCTGGGGCTAAGCAGCCTTTGCAATCGACCTATTTTAATTTCATAGAAGTTTCTGCAGTCCAGTAGAATAGTATTATTTTGTTTTTGATCTGGCTGAGATAAAAACTTTTCTACTTCTTTATGAAATTCACCTGGGGATAAATGGATTCCAGGCTTCTTGTAGGAGATCTTATTGGGGCTGATCCACATGGGCACGATTTCTTCAAATACACCAACATGCAATTCTAGAAAACAGTGAGATCCTCCTCTGCTCATCTTAAAATCTTCCTTACAAAGATAATTCTTAAATAATGGACAAGAAAGCATGGCTTCTACATAGAGTCTGGTAGTCAATTTACTTCCACCAACTGTCCCATTGATTCCTTCCATAGCAATTCCAATGTTGCCTGTGAGGTGCATGTGGTGACACAGAGTTCTCTGCCAGGCACAGATCCACTGGGGATCCTCTAGGTCACAGTATCAGTAATAAAGTAGCATCTCCCCTTCTTCACTTTCCAGGTCACTTTTCAGCTCATGAGGACTAAAGCAGCTTGTATCAGGGAGCCACGCAGACACCTTGTGGTTACGAGTCAGGTACTCTTTTACAGGGTTCTCTTTGTCCACAGATATGATACTCTTTGAGGTACTGAATGTCGTGGCCAGTTACTTAAAAATAAAAGCAGTCTGGTGATAAATTTCATCAGCATGTTATGTTGCCACATGTCTATGGATGCTGGTCTTGTTCATGAATAGCTGATGACAGCATTTCCACCATTTTTTTTTTACATTCATAAGGAGATGCAAGAACTTGTTTGGTTTTGATGAAAACAGCAAAGACCCAACTGTCCAGTCTTTCCCGGGTTTTTCTCTGAGGACCTGCCTCTGCCTGACAATGGTTGCCTTTTCTCGTCCTTGAGCCCACACCCAGGCTGTGAGTTCGCTAGGTTTGTGAGGTCACCTCACTAAAGAAGTCACCGTGCATTCTTTTCATAGGTCTCAATGCCTCACCTTCTGGGTTGTTCAATAAGTGCTGGTGCTCTAACTGAACAAATAAAACATTTTTCTCTCCATGTAACTTGAACATCCTAGAAAAGTGTAGAAGGACCCATGTAGAACTACTTTCTGAATGGAAATAATTTTTGATGAGCCATTTTCACATTTGGCTGAATGGTGAGTGCTTTCTCACAGACTATTTTCCTTCCAAGGTTCATAGGGGGAAAAATAAGGTCTGTATCTAAATTTTAAGTCAGAATTTCCCCACCTTGGAATACATGGCATGCACCGGGTGGTTGATGAAGGGTGTTTGAGGCAGGGACCTCACACAGAGCTGTGGGCAAAGATGAGGAGTCCACTGATGGACCACCTAAAAGGAGGCTGCACATCCAGGTGTGACAGGAAGAGACATACTCCTGGATCTTGGCATGAGGTCACCATGGAAAAAATACTGCCACCTCAGCAGTGGGCTCAGAAATCAGTCCCTGCCAGGGTTGTGTCCAAGCAATACCACAGAGCTCAGGGGATGAGCACCCTGGCCTCTTCCCCCTCTAGCTTGCCTCCCTTCAGAAGTGTCTCTCATTAGGTGAAGATGAATCATTTCCAGAGGTCCAAGAAGACAGGTTGATGCAGGATGGCATGCAAACAGGATACTGCTGAGGGGTGACATGCAAAAAAGAACTAAATAGTGCAGAGTTTGTGAATGCCATACATGTATATGTATCTGATACATATATGTATATGTATCTACATTGATGATTTGAGATTTTTAAAATACTTCTCACTTAACCAACATCAGAAGAAACGATGTTAATAAAGAACATGCTTCATGACATTCAGTGATAATTTGTCTATCTCTTTAGTGCACCACTTTACTTATGTTTCTCTATGTATGTGTTTAGTCTGTTGCCAAGGTCAGATAATGGTTAAGAGGATTTGTGAGATGGAAAAGATAAAAATCAACAACATGAACTCCCAGGACTGAGATGTAGTATCTAGTGTGGATACATTGAAAGTTTATGAAAATGCAAAGCTAAAAAAGAAGAAAAGTATACATTACAGGGACCAAGAAGATTAAGAACAGAAATGGGCAATTATTTCTTAGCAAACTCATTGATGAAGAAAAAAAAGAACAAAAAAAGAAGAAATACAGGAAAGAAAAAGATTCTAACTGACATCAGGAACAATTACAACAAATAGTTACTTAGTCATTAGAGCAATCAGCAAGAGGGAACTCTGTAATATTTGAAAACATTTAAAGAATAGAGTTCTACATCCCTCTGCATCCTCTTTGTCCTCCATTTGAAATTGCAGACCTTATTACAAATCTGTTTGTTTTACTGAAGATAATATATGAACTCATTCTGTTTATTATGACAATTTTGTTATTGTCCTCATAGGGGCTATTTGGTCTAGTATTGCATAGTGTCTGAAATGGGCACTGCTAATATTGATCTCCCCTTAAAGAAAGAGTTTTGGAAACCTATAAAGCCACTATAATATGATAGGGGGAAATCTGCAATACCACAGATCTGCACAGCTGGAGGGGAAAATACATGCACAATATGAAAAAGCAAGGGAAGAAAATGATCCAAACAAATCTAGATTCTACATTAATAGAATCCAATGACAGTATGTTAGAAGAAATGTCAGAAAAGGACTTCAGATTATACATGATTAAGATGATTGATGAAGCAAAGGATGAGATAAGAGAGCAAATGAAGGCAATTAATTATAATACAAAAAGCTGAAAGAATAACAACAACAACAAAAAAACCAAATGGAAATCCTTGGAATGAAGGAAACAATAAACCAAATAAAAAACTTAATGGAAAGCATCACCAAAAGACTAGACCACTTGGAAGACAGAACCTAATACAATGAAGAGAAAATATTTAATCTTGAAAATAAAGTGACCCAAAGAGAGAAGATGGTTAGAAATCATGAACAGAATCTCTAAGAACTATGGGACATCATGAAAAGACCAAATTTAAGAATTATTGGGATTGAGGAAGGCACAGAGATACAAACCAAAGGAATGAAAAACCTATTCAATGAAATAATATCAGAAAATTTCCCAAACCTGAAAAATGAAATGCAAAATCAAATACAAGAGGCTTGCAGAACACCAAATGCACAAAATCACAACAGATCCACAGCAAGGTACATTATAATGAAAATGCCTAACATTCAAAATAAAGATAGGATTTTGAAGGGTGCAAGAGAAAAGCATCAGATTACATATAGGGGGAGACCAATACAGATAGCAGCTGACTTGTCAACCCAGACTCTAAAAGCTAGAAGGGCCTGGAACAACATATTTCAAGCTCTGAAAGAACATGGTTGCCAACCAAGAATCCTATAACCAAGAAAACTAACCTTCAGATTTGAAGATGAAATAAAATCCTTCCATGATAAACAGAAGTTAAAAGAATTTACAAAGAGAAAGTCTGTGCGACAGAATGTTCTCAACAAAATATTCCATAAGGAGGAAATGAAAAACAACAATGGAGGCCAGCAAAGGGAGGAACTACCTTAGAGAAAAACCAGTCAAAGGAGAAACCAAGCCAAGTTAAAAACCAAAAATAAGCCAAATGCCTGGGAATGAAAATCATATCTCAATAACAACCCTGAATGTTAATGGCCTAAACTCATCAATCAAAAGACATAGACTGGCAGAATGGATTAAAAAGAAAGACTCAAAAATATGCTGCCTGCAAGAGACTCATCTCATAGAAAAAGACATCCACAGATTAAAGGTGAAAGGATGGGAAGAAACCTACCATGCACATGGACTCAGTAAAAAAGCGGGGGTTTCTATCCTTATATCAGATAAAGTGGACTTCGGGCCAAAGGTATTCAGAAGGGATAAAGAAGGACATTTCATACTGCTTAAGGGAACCATAAATCAGGAAGACATTACGATAGTAAATATTTATGCCCCAAACAATGGTGCATCCCTGTACATCAAACAAATTCTTCTAAATTTCAGGAATCACATAGACCACAACACAATAATTCTGGGTGACTTCAATGCACCACTAGACACATCTTCCAAACAAAAACCAACCAAAGAAACCATAGAACTCAGTAACACAATCAATAACCTAGACTTAATAGACATATATAGAATATTTCATCCATCAACGAGCAGATTCACATAGCACATGGAACCTTCTCAAAAATAGACCATATGTTATCCCACAAAGCACCCCTTAGGAAATGCAAAAAAATTGGAATACTGACTTGTGTTCTATCAGATCATAATGGACTGAGAGTAGAAATAAATGACAAAATAAAAAAGAGAAAATACTTCAACACCTTGAGACTAAATAATATGCTATTGAATGAAAGATGGATAACAAAAAACATCAGGGAAGAGATAAAAAAATTATTAGATTTCACTGAGAATGAAGATACAACATATCAAAATCTCTGGGACACTATGAAAGTGGTACTGAGAGGAAAATTCATTGCATGGAGCACACTCCAGAAAAGAAAGAAAAGTCAACAACTAAATGACCTAATATTACAGTTCAAAGCCCTGGAAAAAGAAGAACAGAATAACAGCAAAAGTAGTAGAAGACAGGAAATAAGTAAAATCAGAGCAGAAATCAATGAAATTAAAACAAAAGAAACTATTCCAAAAATTGACAAAACAAAAAGTTGGTACTTTGAGAAAGTAAACAAAATAGACAAACCCTTACCCACAATAACAAAGAGAAAGAGAGAGAAGACTCAAATTCCTAAAATTCATGAAGAAAATGGAAATATCATGACAGACACCACTGAGATGCAGAACATAATGAGAAGCTACTTTGAAAATCTGTATTCCAACAAAATTGAAACTACTGATGACATTGACAAATTTCTAGAGACATATGCTCCTCCCAGACTGAACCAGGAGGACATACCCAATTTAAACAGATCAATATCAAGCAATGAAATAGAAGAAGCCATTAAAAATCTACCATCCAAGAAAAGCCCAGGACCAGACAGATTCTCAGCCGAGTTCTACAAGACCTTCAAAGAAGAACTCATTCCAATACTTCTCAAAGTAATCCAGGAAATAGAAAAGGATGGTACCCTACAAAACTCATTCTATGAAGCTAATATCACCCTCATACCCAAACCAGGCAGAGACATATCAAAGAAAGAAAATTTTAGACCAATATCATTGATGAATATAGATGCAAAGATTCTTAACAAAATATTGGCAAATCATATCCAAAAACATATTAAGAAAGTGCACCACAATCAAGTGGAGTTCATCCCTGGAATACAAGGATGGTTTAAAATCTGTAAATCAATAAACATAATCCATCATGTCAACAGACTTAAGGAGAAGAATCATATGGTTATTTCAATTGACACAGAAAAAGCGTTCGACAAAATACAACACCCCTTCTTGCTCAAAACACTAGAAAAAATAGGGATAGTAGGAACATACCTGAACATTGTAAAGGCTATTCATGCTACATCCATGGCCCACATCATTCTTAATTGAGAAAATCTGAAACCATTCCCTTTAAAAACTGGAACAAGACAGGGATGTCCTCTTTCACCACTTCTATTCAACATTGTCCTCAAAACTCTAGTCAGTGCAATTAGGCAGATGAAAAAAATTAAAGTGATATGAATAGGAAAAGAGAAACTTAAGCTGTCACTATTCGCTGATGACATGATTCTATATTTAGAGGATCCAAGAACCTTTTCCAGAAAACTTCTAGACCTCATCAATGAATTCAGCAAAATAGAAGGCTATAAAATCAACACACATAAATCTAAAGCATTTTTATACGCAAGTGATGAAACAGTGGAAAAGGAAATAAGGAAAACAACTGCATTTGCAATAGCTTCAAAAAATAAAATACTTGAGAATCATCTAACCAAAGAGGTAAAAGATCTCTACAATGAAAAATACCAAACATTAAAGAAAGAAATTGAGGAAGATCGTAAAAGATGGAAAGATCGCCCATGCTCTAGGACAGGCAGAATTAATATTGTCAAAATGGCTATACTATCAAAGTGCAATAATGATGCAATGCAATTCCAATTAAAATCCCAATTATGCACCTTACAGAAATAGAGCAAGCAATCATGAAATTCATCTGCAAGAATAAGAAACCCAGAATAGCTAAAACAATCCTTAGCAGGAAGAATGAAACAGGGGGGATCACAATACCAGAACTTCAACTATACTACAAAGCAATAGTAACAAAACCAGCATGGTATTGGTACCAAAATAGACAGGTAGATCAATGATACAGAATAGAGGACATGGACACAAACCTAAATAAATACAATTTTCTCATAGTAGACAAAGGGACCAAAAATATGCAATGGAGAAAAGATAGCCTCTTCAACAAATGGTGCTGGGAAAACTGGAAATCCATATGCAATGAAACTAAATCCCTATCTCTCACCCTGCACAAAAATCAACTCACAATGCATCAAGGACCTTGAAATCCGACCAGAGACTCTGCATCTTTTAGAAGACAAAGTAGGTTCAAATCTTCAACTTGTTGACTTAGGATCAGACTTCCTTAACAGGACTCCCATAGCACAAGAAATAAAAGCAAGAATCAATAACTGGGATAGATTCAAGCTAAATAGCTTTCTCTCAGCAAAGGAAACTATCAGCAGTGCCAAGAGAGAACCTACAGAATGGGAGAATATCTTTGCCACTCATACTTCAGATAGAGCACTAATTTCCAGAATATATAAAGAACTCAAAAAACTCTACACCAAGAATACAAATAATCCAATCAACAAAAGGGCTAAGGATATGTACAGAAACTTCACAGAAGAAGATTCACACGCAATCAACAAACATGAAAAAGTGTTCACCATCTTTAGTAATAAGAGAAATGCAAATCAAAACTACCCTAAGATTCCATCTCACCCCAATTAAAATGGCGATTATCAAGAACACAAGCAACAATAGGTGTTGGCGAGGATGTGGGGGAAAAGGTATACTCATACATTGCTGGTGGGGATGCAAATAAGTGCAGCCGTTCTGGAAAGCCATATGTAGATTGCTCAGAAAGCTTGGAATGGAACCACCTTTTGACCCAGTTATCCCACTCCTGGGCATATACCCAAAGGACTTAAAATCAGCAAACTATAGAGATACAGCCACATCAATGTTCATAGCTGCTCAATTCACAATAGCCAGACTGTGGAACCAAACTAGATGTCCTTCAATTGATGAATGGATAAAGAAACTGTGGTATGGTATATATATACAATGGAATATTACTCAGTTCTAAGGAATAATAAAATTATGGCATTTGCAGGCAAATGGATGAAATTGGAGAACATCATGCTAAGTGACATTAGTCAATCTCAAACATCCAAAGGACGAATGATCTCACTGATAAGCAGATGATGACACATAATGGGGGGTGAGAGGGGGGCAAGAATGGAGGAAGGAGGGACTGTATAGAGGGAAAGAGTGGTGGGAGGGGTGGGGGGAAGGAAAAAATAACAGAATGAATCAAACCTCATTACCCTATGTGAATGTATGATTATGCAAATGGTATGCTATTACTCCATGTACAAACAGAAACAACATGTATCCCATTTGTTTACAATTAAAAAAAGTTCTAATACCCAGTAAAAAAAAAAAAAGGATAGAGAAATTTGTTATTTGTTATGGGTTGCAATGTGTCCCCCAAAAGACTGTGACATCTTAACCCCATACCAACATATATGAATCCATAAAGAAATAGATTTAGAAGACTTTCAAGTTAATATGAGCACATCGAACAGACCCCAATTCAATGTGACTGTGTTCCACCTATGTGATGTGATCATCATACTCCAAGGGAAAAAGCACTGTTGCAAATGAAAAAACTCAAAACAGACCAAAAACAGGGAAGAATTCTACAATGTTGTCTGTAATAACAATTCCCTTCATAGACTACAAAGCGATTGACAATTTTAAGCATTTTACTTCTAAAGAATTGTCACAGAAAAAAATGACTCCAAGCATCCCAAGGCACAGCTACACTAGCTCTCCTTCTCATTACATTAACAGTGACACATCCTACTCCAGACAGTCCCAATGGCTTCTCCCTGTGTTCTCTATTGTCAGTCACATTCATAATCATGCTTCTGTTACACAATCAATTGTAATTTTTTCCAGGTCCAATGTGGATTGCTGCATTTTGCAAACAGGTGGAGCTCTCTGTGGTTACTCAGACCTTTCCCAGGGTGCCCCTCCCTAGACTGAGCTGTCATACCCAGAACAGCCCATCTCCTCATAAACATGTGGGCCATGCTTCTCACACCCATGGAACCACACTTATGCAAACCACACTGGTGAAACTACCAACCAGAAAGTGATAAAATTCTGTGCCAGTCACAGTGAATGGGGATTAGAAAATGCTAAACTCTCCTCTAGGAATCATGGCTGGCACAGACCTGCAGTCCTCAACAGGTTTGTGTTTTAGATTTCCCACCCTCATTCACTCTCATTATGTCTGAAGCTCTTCCTTCCTCCTTTGTCCAGTACTTGAAATTGCTGCCACCTGCTCTCTGATGTTGTCACAATCACTACAAATTTTATCAACAACATCTTAAGTGACACATATCTATCAGTTCAGTGATCCTCTTGAAACACTGCAAGGAAGACCATTCCACCACCTCTTTATATGCCTGGATAATCTATTGCTACAAACACTTTACATAAGTATGTCCAACATCAAGAAAAATTTCAAAAGGTGCTTGAATTTATTTTGTACACTGTGGTCCCTGGAGTGAAACTTTCCACATTCCAGGTCTGTGTCATAGGCATGTCATTCAGGATCACCAAACGTTAATTCTTAAAATGAGAATGAATGCTAATCATGTTGTAGTGAAGGGAAAATGAGTTACAATATTACAACACTGCATAATTCCTACTGAATGATTTTATCATTGTTTTTATTTTTGTTTCCTTATTATTATCAAAAACAGGATGATTTTTTGTTACCACTGTTTATATTTTTACTGCATGATTGCCAACTTAACCTTTACTTGCTACTGAAAACTACACACAATTGTCGTATATTGTTTCCAGAATTAACCAATTAATATTCTAGGACAAAAGATCCTGTTAAATACCTACTAGAGACTTACACTTCTGAGAAGAAAATGAATATTCTTTAAGTAATTTTCCTACTCCCTTCTTTGAACATGATATTTAGTGGCTTTCTAGCAATTTAATTCATTGTTAAGGAACTGTCTTCTCTACTCCCAGTTACTGCTGCTTTCATGTTTAACGAGCTGCACTCATGCAGTTCTTCAAAATGATTCCGTTCTGCCCACACTGCCTATGCACCCCTCCTCCTTGGTGCTTTCTATCCAGCCCTTCGGTGAAATACAGGGTTCCTTTAGCTTACTAGCTTATGTTTAAAAGAAAAATCCACTGGTTCTCTCCAGACACAAAATGAAGCCTGGTTACAGTAATTACATTACCAATCCTAGGTTAACAGTCAAAAGAGGACACTGCATTGAAACATGAACTTTCTCCCAGGAACAGCCAGGTTTGCTGAAATCCTGTACAGCCAGGCCAGCAAGCAGGATGTAGACTTTTTGATTGGCATTTGATATATCTATCTCTTCTGCCAGACCAGCCTAGTGATCTGTCTTCTGACCACTTTAACTCCAGTCAACTACCCTGAGATTAAAAGAGCAAGAAAATATCACTTGATGGATGTTGCTCTTCCCTGAACCCACAAGGATGCTCTCTGGAATGGACATGTGATCAGAGGAGACACTTCATGGACATTCACTGCAGTTTCCAGGGCCCTGCTCCTGTATATCTCCTGACTGGTCCTCACAGTTATCAACTCTCATGGGGGTAGAACTCTTGCTGTCACCATCTCTTTCCCAACCTCATGGCTTTCGAGCTATAGTCTAACTTTGGACTCTCTGGTGGGAAAACACTTATTCCCAAGTCAGCCTCTTCAGTGTTACTGGGGACTTCAGTTTTCTCCTATTTGGATCAAAGACGGTAAGAAAATGGTCTCTGGTCCCCAAATTTCAGAAGGAATGTAGGCATGTTCTCACAGTTGGTTCATAGATTGGAACTATTTTAACAAAAACTGACAACAGATGATTAGGTAAAGCTTGCAGTTAAAAAAAAAAGAAGAAAGAAAAAAGAAATGGTTCTAGTGCCAGGTTGCACGTGGGACTAAAAACCATTAACCACCTCACCACTACAGATTACACTCAGTCAGAAAAGAGGAAACTCCATCTGGAAACCATCTGATTGGCAGCAGTCAGCACATTTGACCACAGGCACGTGGTCAGATCAGTCCTCAGCACAGGATTGCCTGAAGCTGTCATGCTGTGATTGGCTAAGACATAGTTGCTTGGTTACAAGGGAATTCCTATAGTTAGATAGTTTACACCTTATTTGCATATCAAGAGAGGTTACAGTTCACCGTATATGGAGGCCACTTTGGGACAAATTTTATCACCCAAGTATGGAGACCGGCTTGAGACAATTTATTTCAGTTTAACAATCAGCACCATTTGTTCATATTTTTAAATGTTTGAGAGAGTGACCAAAATGTAGACACCAACACTATCTTGTACCATCATCAAAATCAAATTGCTTGAATTCAATATAGACTTTGTAATTTCCCAGTGTAGTTATTTAGATGAGCTGAGCATTCTGGAGCATGGCTATATTCGACCAATTAGGAAACTGAGACAGGAGGATCATGAATTCAAGGCCAGTCTCTGGAAATTCAGGATCAGAAACAAATTCTGGAGACCCTAATAAAAATAAAAATAAAATATAAAAAATTTAAATACTGGAGATGTGGCTCAGTTTCAAAGCACCCCAAGATTCAATCTCTGGTAATGGAACTGCACCAAAAAGGAAGTTAGATGTCTTCTAGGTTTTATGCCTACCATGGCACGTCCATGCGATGTGCCAACAGCAGTCTATGACTGTTTGAGTACACGATGCAGTGTCTTCCACAGTCTGGGGAAGGTTGTGCGTTCCTTTCATCATTACAAGGAAATGTGACACAACCCATTCATGGGTGGCCCTGGGCGTCCAATTCTGAAATCATCATGTAAAATCCATTCTTTTACATCACATAATTAACTTATGATTCTCTTTTTTATGCCTATGATTTAAAAATAAAAAACACATAACAAATAAAATTAATAAAATCAAACTCATATTAAAAATCACATTCATTTGCTTGAATTTCTCTTTTGAAACAAAATCACATTTAGCTTTTAATTAACTAAAAACACAAAATAAATGACATAGACATTAATGTGAAACAATAATTGTTTTGGCAAAAATGCATTGTGGAGTAACTTACTAGAAATGCTTGAGACAAGAATCATTTCACACTTCAGAATTTTTAATTTTGGAATATTTAAACATATTTTACCAGTTCAACATTCCTAATTCAAAAAGGTAAAAGTTAAAAAGTTCCAGAAACTAAAGTTTTTGAGCAGTGCTATGATGTTCACAAAATTTCAGATTTGGGATCATTTTCTATTTTCATTTTCAGATTGGGTATGCTTAAACCATATATAAATTATGGCATATGAACACTTCATATTTTTTGTCTTCATTCTTGTTGACTTGAACTCCTAGGATCTCCTGGCTCTGTTTCCTCTTGTTCATTAAATACAATGAGAATTGTCCAACAGGATGCAATATATGATATTGTTAGCAGATCAAAAACTCCAAACTTGGATCCTAGAGGCATAGGAGCAGGTTGAAATCCAATGAAGGGCATAAAACCAGCAGAAGAAGGGACACAACTGACAGTGGGATCATCTACTCACAGTAGTTTTAAAAGGCAGTAAGAGCAAGCCAGAGGGGCAAGGTGACCCCAGGGTACAGTCAGCAATGCTGCAAATATATCTCCCCCAGGTGGTTCTCATGGTGGCAGTTGGCAGAAAATACATTTGACAAACATTTTCTCTGTACCCTACTGACCTTTTGAATGCAGCCAAAGATTTCAGCTTCATCAATACATTTTCCTTTTTCATTGCAGGGAGGGACATTTCACACACACCCCTCCCCTCTGTTAAGCAGTAACTTCTATTTTATGTCACCCAATGTCTTTCATCAAATTCACACAAGGACACCTTCAGAGTGCTGGCACCTCCCTGGGTGTGGGTGACTTTCACCATCTCCTAAAGAGCAGGAGGAGTTCCTGCAGAGTTCTCATTGGCATGAGGGACTTTTTGTGTTAAGGGGTTAAAAGAAAGCTCCTGAAAGTGCTTTGAGGTACCCAGATTCTAGAAAAGTGGTCTATTTCTTTGATCATTAATACAGTTCATAAGGACATATAGTGTAGAAAGGATGCTTTAGTTTTTCCCTGAGCCGAGATTTTATTTTAACATTTTTTAGAGGAGTCACATTTCCTCTATTTATTTTTATGGTATTTGCTATCACATAATAATTGTACAAAGAAAGGGAACTCACTGGGATATTTCCACACATGCATACGTGGACCTCACACCACCTCTCCCAGCACCTTTTCCAATCCCTAGCAACCTTCTTCTACTTTCAAATCTTTCTTTTAAGTTTCCACATTTGCGGGAGAACATGCAACACTTCTCTTCATGTCTCTCTGTGTCATTTCATTGAACACAATAACCTCAGTTCCAACCACTTTCCTGGAAATAATTGAACTTCATTCTTCTTTATGATCCAATAATAGTCTGTCATATATATGTATGTATACATATACATGTATATATATATTTATTTATATGAAGAAGATATATGTACATATAAATAACATTGAAAATATGTACATATGTATATAAAGTATACATGTATATACATATATAAAGTATACATACATACATAGATCTACACCTATATATGTGTATATGTATACATATATACATGCTCACTCACACTCACATATGTGTAACCATAGTTTTTTCTCCATTTCCCTGCTGATAGACACCTAATTTGATTCTGTACCTTAGCTATTGTGAACAGTGCCACAATCATCATAGGTATGCAGACATCTCTATGCGCAGACTTAATTTCCCTCACATAAACACTTAGATCTTCTGGGACAGCTGAGTCATAGGAAAGTTCTATTTTCAGTTTTTTGATAAACCTCCAATCTATTCCCAAAGTAAATATACTAAATTACACTCCCACACTGTATACATGTTCCTTTTTATCCATATCTTAATTGGTATTCATTAATTTTGATATGATAGCTATTTTAAATTGAATAAAATCAAATCTCATAATTTTGATTTGTGTTTTCTTGATGGTTAATGATATTGAGCATTTTTCATATGTTTATTGGTCATTTGTATTTCTTCAAGAAAGTGTTTATTCAGATCATTTTCCCACTTTATTTGTTTATTTGTTTTTTTTAAGTGGTTTTGAGTTTTTATATATTTTACATGCTGAGAAAAAATAATTGATAGAAAGCCTACCCAAAGCTTTTCTTGTGGAAGACATCTCTTTCCTGGGACCTCCCTAGAATCCACAAGGACCTGGTCTTTTAACTTCTCTGTGAAGAACCAAGTCCACTCATCCTCTCACTTGACTCATGTCCCATCAACGTGTGAACCTATTCCTTCTCATGTGAACCAGCTCACATGAGGAAACTCTCCCTACCTCTCATCTTCTAGAAGATTTTCCACTGCCTGGAGACCCTGTTCTCTAAGAATCAGCCACCAGCCAGGATGTAGCCTTTCTTTACCCTTCCTTGGACACAGACTGGGAACAACACTTCTCTGTCTACATCCAGGATGTTCTACAAATGAATCCTCACCAGACCCCAAAAGCACACTGGTTGATTTGATTTAATCTTCATATCACTAATTTCTTACAACCAGAGGAAAAAGATTGGTCAGTGGTTACTGTTAAACTGAAATTCCTGAGACCAAGGATTCTTTCTGTCCTTTCTACCCAAATGGACTTATAAATCTAATAAAATCTTTATCAAAATCCCAGCAGACTTTGTTTTGTAGAAATTAACAAGCTGACTGTAAAATGTATGTGGGACTTCAAATGACCTAGAATGGCCAAAATAATTTTTGTGGAAGACCTAAGTATTTATATTACCTGATCTCAGGGATGAAAGAATAATGAAAGTTAGAGTAATCAGTCATAGAATATCAGCATGAAGGTTAGCATACAGGCCAGTGGAACTAAAGAAACAGATCCACATACAAATGGTCATCTGATTTTCAAAAAAGATTCTAAGATGATTCAATGGGGAATGAATGGTTTTTCAACAGAACAATAGAAGTGACAATCCAAATAGAAAAATAATGACCTACAAATTTCATCTCACATCATGTGTAAGAGGTTGCATTGTGATCTGCCAAAATGAACATCTAAGTCACAGGTTTCAGCATCTGCATGGATTTCAGGTCAGTCAATGTACAGAGGAGTGAAAATCCTTCAAGTCAAGCACACTCCTCAGGATAAAAGGTACTCATTTGAATGGCTTAGAGATACTCTGCAAATCCTCTGTCCTTGAGGCCTGGAGACATTATTTTTTGATAATAACCTTTGGGAGTAGTGAAATCTGTGGTGTAAGCAAGATATGTGATTTGCACATGCACAAAGCTAACTATAACATGTAACCTAGGTAACATGATATGACCCTGGAATAGATAATAAAATGGACTGGTTTCCCATGGAAGCCACTTTTTGCTCTTTCCCATCTTGTATGCTTGCCTCTTTATTAGCTCTCCCCTTAAACCTTATAGCTGAACTCCAATTAACCTGTACAGTTATCTGTAAGAAAAGACCACGTGCTTGGTTAAGAGACCATCAAAAAGGCAATAAAATCAAGGCTTTCAAGTATCTGTAAGAAAAGACCATGTGCTTCATTAAGGGACCATCACAAGTTAATAAATTCAAGGATTTCAAATGAGATTGTAGTGGATTATTTGGACAGGCTCTATATTCAATGATGGGTGTCTTTACAAGATAAAAGGGAGATACAGATGAGAGAGGAGAAACACAGAAGATAGCCAAGGAAAGAAGTGAGGGAAGCCTATGGTTATGCTGCCATAAGCCCAGAACACCTGCATCCCAGCAGCTGAAAGAGGTTGAGAGGGCTCTCCCTCAGAGGTGATTGAGGAAGCAGGGACCTGACAACACCTTGATTTAGGCTTTGGTCCTCTGGAACCTTGAGGTTGAAAATGTCTGTTTTAAGGAGCAACCTTGTGTGTGAACATGTGTTACAGCATCAGCAGAAAAATAATAGAACAAGCAAAAATTAATTAAAATGTGTGACAGACCTAAGTTTAACCTAGAACAGTTATCTAATCTAGAATGATAAAGTTCACATGATGAAACAGGAAAAAGTTCTTATGACCTTGGTTGAGGTAGGGAGTGACTATTTTTGTTAGAGAATAAATGAATGCTATCCATTAGCAATAAATCAAAATAAATAAAAAATTAAAACAATTTATTTTAAGAATAAACCATGAGGGAGAACCTGAGGAGAGCAGGAGGAGGTGGTGTCAGCTAGAAGTTGCTGCTCTTCAGTGTAATTGGCAACCCACCAGGGGTCCTTTCTCAGACTCAAGTTAAAAGTGAGCGATAAGTGAGGCTGCTCTGAACTCTTCAAGGGGAGAATGGATTTATCAGGAGTGAAAAAGAAGAGCTTGATAGGAGTAAAGAAAAACTAACAAAAGGTCCAGCATTAGGTATCCCCCTCCTATCAAAAGCAAGGACCGCTCTAAAGACAAAGGGACCACCAAGGACATGAGTGAGAAGAACTATGGCAGGGATAAGCCTTGGAAGAGGCATAGTACTTCCACTGGAAGCAGCAGCAGTACCAAGTCTCTGTGCAGTTCCACCTGTAGGTCAGGATCCAGAAGCAGCACAGGCTCCAGCAGTGTCTCTAGCACATCCTCTGCATCCAGGTGCTGGGGTAGCTCCAACACATCCTGCAACTCCATTACAGGAGCTCCTCTAGATTCTCCAGTCCTTCTGGGTGCAGACATGGCAAAGGTGGCAATCCTGCTCCAAAAGCCCAGCCACCTAAAAGATGAAAATGACAGCAAAAGGCACAGCCCTTCCCCTGAACCCAAAATGCATGTTGGAAGCCTCACCAGGAATGTGACCAAGGATAACCACATGGAGATATTTTCCACCTTTGCAAAAATTAAAATGATTGACATTCCTGTAGAATGGGTGCATCCTCATCTATCCAAAGGCTATGCATGTGTGGAGTTTGAGAATCAGATGAAGCTGAGAAGCCACTGAAGCACATGGATGGAGGACAAATGGATGGCCAGGTCTAGACCACCTACCACCCCAGTGATTCAGCCCTCCCAGAAAAATGCTGCTGCCACCTGCTTATGTGGCATAGGTCACCCCCACAGAGGAGGAGGAGATCTGCTTTACAAGACACAGGTCCCCCATGAGCAGACAGTCCTGCTCTGCAGGACACTGCCATCACAGAAACTGCTCCATTCTAAC